>NC_081418.1:15002558-15112862 GCF_949786415.1 Peromyscus eremicus
ATGCTGATGCTGTTAGGTGAAGGACTCGTTTCCCACTCTGAGCAGAACTCCGTGCATTCTAGCGGCAGGATGGTAGAAACAGTGCTGTGGAGTTTCATAACTAATTCCTGGAAAGCTTGCCAGAAATAGTTTCCTGTGTTTCTACTTACAGAGCAGAAACAGTGAAACACAATTCTAGCCCTCCCCCAACTAGATCAGGTAGTGTCGTGTTATAAAAAGTAAGAGGCTGCAAGTGACTCTTCAGAAGACCTGCTGGCCCTCCTTTTCTCTCCCTCAATGCAGACACCATCAGATCGTCGGCCCCTGTGGCCTGCCCATCGGCTCACATCTATTCTCCACCCAAGCTGTTGTCTCGAGATACCATTTCACACTTTGTTATGCTCCTTCCTCCCCTAGACACACCTTCAGTGCCTTTCAGGATACTGTTGCTTACCATATCTAATAAAATTGCCTCGAAATTGCTTAACTTCTCTAGGCTTTTTCCCTATTCTGTAAAACCAGCCTGTTTTGGTGAGTGATCCCGGAACAGAGATGACCATCACAGTCTCCTGGGGAGCTTTTGGGAAATACTGGGCATATCTGGGCCTACTGCAAATTTAATTAGCTATAATCACCAGTGTGGGACCTTGAAGTGTTCCCTCAAGCCCCGTTGAAGCACCAGAACCACTGAGCTGGTGCTGTCTAAGCTCAGTGCTGGCCCGGGTGCCTGAGTTCCATTCTCTCTGTATGTCTGATGCACTGCTTAATTTCACCTCCGTGAGGGCAGAATCTCACTAGTCTTTTCCTGCAGCATTTTTAGTGCAGTGCCCAGTACAATGCCTGAGCACATAGGAGGTGATGTTAAATCGTTTGAATGCATGGCCTCTTCTCATCTTACAGATTTCTCTAACCTTGGCCTATCTTCAGGTCCTGCCCCTCTTCAACAGGACATGTTTCCCGTTCATTTTCACCCTCATCTGTCTATCTCCTCAGGAATGGAGTAGTCCTAGCGTTGGATCCTGCAGCTTCTCACCTAATCATAGCTTATGTTATGTTAGTCATTTCTTCATTTTTAGATGCTTTCCATTAGATTATATGTTCTTTGTGGGCAGGAAATATGTCTTAACAGTTTCGTGCCTTTCCCTGAGCTTCCTTTACTCTGGGTTCAGAGTAGAAACTTAAGCCCTAGCTTACTCTCTTCTGTGCTCCAATCACTCTGGCCTTCTGGCTTTTCAAGTTTGCCAAGGGTTCTAGCCGCCAGCGTTTGCACTTCCTGTGCCCACTACAGAACACCATCCCTTCCTTAGCCACAGCTTACGCCCCCACCTCCTCCAAGACTTCGCTAAAATTGTACCCTCTCTGTGAGTCAGTCCTTCACTGACTGCTGAGTGTGAAATGATACTTCTCAAGCAAGCCAGTACTTTATAGCCATTTAATTTTCTCTAGAACATTGTCATCATACCCTATACTATAGAACTTATTGACTTAATCCCCCCCCCCAGCATATTGTTTATGTAAGCAGATTTTGTGTCTTTCCTTTCATACCATTAGCACCTAGAAAAATGCCTGACACAGTGTGGACATTCAACGTTGGGTTGTGATTAGTTGTCTAAGGTACCCCAAACCTCCAGTTACTACATTGAGTTCATGATTCAGAAGCCTGTGCCCAGGTTTCATCAGGTGTCCTGAGGCTCACACCAGACTGTAGCTGATATTCAAGATGGGAAATGGGGTCATCAGCCAGTAGCATGACATCACTAGAAACCTGTGAGAGAGCTCCTCCTCGACCCCAATACAAAGCTCTTCCCAGCACTGTCTGTCTCTTATCATTCCTCAAGCCAGCAACTCACCCTCACCTTTTTTCTTCTTTCCCCTCTTTGCATCAAGTCACCTATTAGATCCTGCAAACTCGACCTCCTGGGTGTGTTAAGTCTACTTACTGTGGTCTGTATCCATTGCTGAAGTTACACGCTAGTTTTCTACCTCGAGTATAGCTCTCTCTAGATCACCACACTGAAAAAAAAAAGTAATCATGTCATTGTTTCATTCTGGCTAAATCCTGAGGAAGACCACCCTGATCAGACAGAGACTATTTAGTCAGCACTTGCTGTTGGGAAGGAGTCATCTGGCATTGCTTACTTTGGGCTGAGAATGCAAAACTGGCATAAAAGCTTGACGTGGAGGGTGTGTTGTGATGATTAGAAATGGTTGCCATGGAGAAGCACGAAGTAGGCTGGAGGCTAGGCATCCTATGTGATTGCAGTGTGAAGCATAATTGTGTATTTTATGCTGGCTGTTTCTTCTTGGCTTTCTCTGATTGGTATCGAGTTGAAATCAGGAGGTAAACAGTAGAGCAGCTGGAAGTCAATGACCAAACTTTGATTTTTCTGAGCATGTTTCTGTAGAAGTTATGGCTTGCATTCATGAATTGCTGTGGAATTTTCAGGCTGGGCCTGAGTTCAAGCTAGACTACATAAGCAATTGTCAACAGACAAGTCTGGCCATTGTCCATTTATATATTCAGTCTCAAAACATTCCATGGCTTCCTAAGTTCTTTGTATGACACCCAGAGCCTTCTGTATGATTCCACGCTGATAGCTACCTGAGATCAGAACAGTATGCTTGTCATACTTGAAACATAGAGCCTGCCAATTAAAACTTATGGAAGGCTGGGAAAGTAGAATGTGTACAGAGCAACATCAAGTGACAGTGTGGGATAAAAACAAAAGAATTCCTTGACTGCTTTCTTTTTCTTTTTTCTTTCTTTCTTCCTTCCTTCCTTTCTTTCTTTCTTTCTTTCTTTCTTTCTTTCTTTCTTTCTTTCTTTTTTTTTTTTTAAACAGGGTTTCTCTGGTAGTTTTGTTGCCTGTCCTGGATCTCGCTCTGTAGACCAGGCTGGCCTCGAACTCACAGAGATCCACCTGACTCTACTTCCTGAGTGCTGGGATTAAAGGCATGCGCTACTGCTGCCCATGCTTTCCATTTTTTTATGAAAGGTTATCTGAGGAAGAAAAATTGGATACAAAAAAATCATGCACCAAGTTTCCACTTCAATACCATTGTCTGACCCTCAAAGCAAATATTTCAAAAGTTATAACACAAAGGCTATCCTATTTGCCATTAGCTGTCTCTGTGTCCATAAAATCTGAAAACGCAGGAAGAACAGAGAAAGAGCAGTAACCACAGGCAACAGGCACTATTAAACTCCAAATCTCCAAAGGCAAAATTATGTTTACCAAACTGTTTGTTAATGGCAAATTTAACAATTTAATAGTTATGGTTAACAATATTGGCTGAGGAGCTATTGGCAATTGATGGCTGCTATGGGACTAAGAGTCACTTTTCTTTGAGGGGCTGCCTCAGGCAGGTTGCCTATGCCTGATTAAAAACTTCATAGCCATGTGCATATGGGTGGCTTTAATTGGACTCAGTGGGTTATAAAAAAATAAAAGAACTGGAAGCAGGAAGGAAGATACAATGGGAAAAAAGGGGTTGGGAAGGTGGAGAGAGGGAGTGGGTACAGATATGGTTTTTACACAGTGTTTGCACTGTGTAAAAATTTCGGAGAACACGTGTGTGGGGTTGTGGGTGGGGGTGTGGGAATGTGTGCGCTTGACTTAATTTCTTTATTCCTCTGGGGTGGAATAGTAAGAGCTGTGTGTTTCTAGGGTATTTTCAAGCCCATGGACCTTAATCATATCATCAAACTCCTTGAAGAGACTGATAAGGTGAGTAACCTTTGAGGAGAAGTTACTTTGCTATCTCAGAGACTCACATTTCCCTGAACAATAATAGGTATTCTCTCTAATGTGAATATTGTTTATCTCTTTTGTTGAAAACTTTCTCCACAATATATGTTTTATATTCAAGAAATTTAAATTTAGTATGAGAACCAATTTGTTTTCATAAGAGGGTCAAACCCAACCATATTGGCTATGATCAGAAGGATCTGCAAGAGTAGAGAAAGGACTTCCGATCCTGGGTTAATGCTTCAAGAGTAGAGAAAAGACTGTCTATCTTGGGCTAATACCTCAAGAGTAGAGAAAGAGCCATCTGTTCTGTGCTAATAATTCTTGCCAAGTAGGACTAGAGAAGAGACAGTACCAAAAGGACACTAAAGAACTAGTAGAAAAATTTTAATCTAGACATGTATACAGATTTATAGGTATACAAAGATGATTTGTTTTAAGAAAAATGATGAGAATACAAAGAAAATATTTTTTTCTTATATAAACCTCAAAAATGTATTGGGAAAAGAGATAGTAACTGTGTATGCATACATGTTTACACACAGTACTCTCCTAATGTTTCCGAGGTATTGCCTCAGAGTTAGCACTCACTGTAGAATTACCTGTAGTCATTTTCAAAGATGAATGCACATTGTTTTGTTGTTGTTGTTGTTGTTTCGACACAGGGTTTCTCTGTGTAAATTTGGTGCCTGTCCTGGATCTCGCTCTGTAGCCCAGGCTGGTCTCCAACTCACAGAGATCCGCCTGGCTCTGCCTCCCAAGTGCTGGGATTAAAGGTGTGAGGAATGCACATTTTTTAATAAATAGAAAATAGATTGACTCAGGTATAGCCACCAAAACCAAGTAACATCCTATGATTAGTAAACACAAACATTTAGCTGTTGCTTTAACATTTTTATTCTCTACTTTTTTAGAGAAGAAAAATAAAAACCACCAAGAGCAATTTATCTTTTGATGACCAGTTTTTGTGAAGTTTAAATGTTTAAATTGCAAATATATCTGCATTAAAAAATCCACAACTGTGGAGATTTCCTATTAGTTGTTTTTGAAGGCAGGGTGGAAAATACAGACAGTGCTTGCACTTTTTATGAACAGTTTAGTTTGAAAGGGGGTAGAGGCAGGCAAGAAAACTCACTGGGTAAAGGCATTTGCTATCACACCTGACTACTTGATTTCAATCCCCAGAACCCACATGGTGGAAGGAGAGAACAAACCCCTGAATGTTGTCTACTGATGTCCTCATACATGCCATAGAATGCATGCATGTGCACACACACACATACAATAAGTAAGTGTGAGATGAAAGAAAAGAACACATATCAGGGGTTTTGTTTTTCGTTGACACGAGTTTTGAAAACACATTACTGTGTGGAGGCGTATTAACTACACTGAAAGCATATGACTCAGTGAACTTCTATACGGTCAGAATTGGCATTCAGAACAGAAGCTGTGAGGCTTCACATAAAATTTTGTTTCAGGTTTTAGTATATTTTATGTATTTATCCATCACAAAAACAAAAACTGCATTACAGATTAGTAGAAAACCAATTTGCTTTATTTCCTCTGAAAACTCATGTCCATTACTGAATTCAGTTCTTCCTTTTCCTCTTACATTTAGCCTTTCTTGTTTTCTTTTTTATGTGGTACTGTATCCATGTATATGTTTGCTTTTTATGCAAGACTTAGTAATTTTAATGTGTCTATACACTGAATAATTTTTTTTTAATCTTAACCAATTTAATGACACAAAAGAACTAACAGACCATTTGTTTTAGGATGACTTAGAAGAAAAACAACTTGATTGTGTCAAGAAACTGGTGCACTGTTATCAGAATGGATTTGTATCCTTTATATCTGTGCGTGTGTGTTCATTTCATTCATCTGGAAACACTGGGAAATGAACTAGATTCCTTCCTTTTGACCCAGTAACAAGGTGTCGCAAGCCGTGTAAGTTTATTATCTGATAGCTGTAGAGATCAGCAGCTCAGAGTTCATCTCACTTGGCTAATGTCAAGGTGTCAGCAGGGACTGGTACACTGAAGATCCAGGAAGGAGGTGAGGGCCCGGTTCCTTGACTTTGCCGCCTGCTGTGGGCTTCCTGCAGACCATTGGCTCCTGAACTGGTGCCTCAGGAATATCACTCTAACCTCTGCTTTGCTATAGCTTCTCATCCTCCTGCCTCTGACACTCCTGTCTCCCACGTCCCCTTATAAAGACCCCCCCCCCATGGTTACAACTGAATCTATCTGGGTAATCTAGTATAATAGCCTGTCTTCATTTACTTTTGTTTTTCCATGATAAAATGCCGTGACCAAAAGTAACTTGGGGATCAATGGGTTTATTTCAGATTACAGTCTGCCATAGAAGGAAATAGGGCAGGAACTCAACCTGGAGGCAGAGCTGAAGGCGAGATCATGAAGGGAGACTGCTCACTGGCTTGCTCTCGTGGCTGCTCAGCTACTGTTCTGTATAGCTCAGGACCAGAGGACCACATGCTTAGTTAGAGGTGGCATTGCCCACCATGGGCTGGGCCCTCCAGCTATCATTAATCAAGAAAATGCCACACAGACTTGCCTACAGGCTAGTTTATGGGGGCAGTTCCTCAGGTGGGGTTCCTTCTTCACAGAGGACACTGTCTTGTGTCAAGTTGACAGAAACTAGCAAGGACAATTTCCCTCTAACATCCTCAACTGTATTTGAGAGTCTCTTTGCCATCCAAGGTAGCCTCTTCAAAGAGTCTTGAGACAGAGACATGGCGTCATTGAGGAGACTATTATTCTCTCCATTATATTGTTATTAACTCTGCATAATGTCAATTCCTATAGATTCAAAAGCTATTAATATGATTAGGAGGGCCAAGTCAGCCTCATTTCTGCCAGTATACATAGCGAGTTTCATCTTGATTACTATCTTATCGGCTCTTCCCTTATGAAATAGGAATGATCCCACCTCAGTAGGTTATTAAGAAGATCAGATGAGATAATTATCCCTTATTACAACAGGTAGAAACCAGTACTCACACCTTAAAGCTATCTATCTGTATGTAATAACCAATTTTATGCTGGTAGCTATTTGCTTTTTAAACTTTTGTATACAGATGATTTGAAAAGTATAATAAAAGTTTCACAGTTACATCAGGTTGTTATACATGTTTTAAAATGCCTACTCTCAAGCCAGGTGTGGTGACTCATACCTGTAACCTCAGCACTCAGGAGGTAGAAACTAGAGAATCAAGAATTCAAAGCCAGCTTCCATATGTAGTAAGTGTAAGGCCAGCCTGGGCTAAATGACACTCTGTTTCAAAACAATAGCAAAAGTCAGCCTTCACTCTCTGCACTCTGAACTCCAGAGCAAAGGTCCATAGACCCTACTATGGGTGGAACTGGACTGACTCTTTGCTGACAGTCATCTGATTTGGTCTAAAGAAGATGTCCATCTAATAACAACTTGTTCCAGTTCAAAACATCTTAAGCTTTCCACTAAGAGAAATGGACACATCTTATAACTTTCTCTAAATATTTTCTTTATAGTAGCCTTGTTTTATGAGGATCTGTTGGAGAGTCTGAAAGCTTGTGTATATTAAGTACAACTTACTGGTAGCCAAGGAAGTCTACTAGCAAGTGTTTTTTCCCTGTTTAATTGGACACCTCAGCACCTTCATGATTGTTTTTTCCTCAGGATAGACAGTTGGTAGCAAGTAGCTCTGAACAGCTTTAATAGGCTGGCTTTATATGTGATACTTTATAAAGTTAAATTAGGGAAGGATCACTTCCCTGGGAAGTTGTTAGGAGACTTTTCCTGGAGAGACGTGAGCAAACACTTATTTACCTAGATATCACTGATAACAGACCAAAGGAACAGTCCTACCTAGTCTAGCTTAGTGAACCGGTGAGTCTGTTGTGGTCCCTTGCAGAAGTATGCAGGAACAGTTGCTTCACAGGAGTCTAGATGACTCAAAGGCAGCTGCGGCTCTGAAATGCCTACCCCCAGTGATGACTCATAAGATCTGCATCACTGAAGCTTCCTGCAGAGCTTGCAAGCATCTGGCCAGCTGCAGAGTCTCCTTTTCCCAGCAGATGTGTGTCTTTAATACAACCTTGGAGAGGGACTTCATGAATCTTCTAAGTTCCCACTTTCTAAAGCTGGTCAAGTTTTGTTTATTTCCTGAGCCTTAGGAACCTCTGTCCTTTTCCCAGAAGACAATGCTTCAGTTAGAAGGAAATTTCTACACAGCACTGCACCCCTTCCTCTAGCTCTTTCATTCTTTCTGCCTTCCCTTCTGCGTTTTCCCTTGATCCTTGGATGGGGTGATATAGATGTTGGATTAGTTTCCCTCATCTGTGACAGAGTGTTGGGCAGCTATGCCTGAGCAACAGTCAAGTCATCTCAGAAGTTTGATGTCTTATGAGTCTCTGACGTACAACACCCATTGCGAAAAGAAAGTTTCCCTTTTTGACCGAGGCTGACAGCAGCAGCAATCTACAGACATAATCAGAAGTGTTTAGAAGGTGATTTAACAAGCAGATTCCATCTATTTAACAAGACAGTAGTAGTTGCATCCCCACTGAGACCTGTGACCTCTTCAGCCAGGGACTTTCCACGTGGCTGTCAGTTCCAGATGTGGACCTCCTCTATGGAGTGGGGTTCCAGATGTGGATCTCCTCTATGGAGTGGGGTTCCAGATGTGGATCTCCTCTATGGAGTGGGGTTCCAGATGTGGATCTCCTCTATGGAGTGGGGTTCCAGATGTGGATCTCCTCCATGGAGTGGGGTTCCAGATGTGGATCTCCTCTACGGAGTGGAGTTCCAGATGTGGATCTACTCTGTGGAGTGGGGCTCCAGATGTGGCTCTCCTCCGTGGAGTGGGGTTCCAGATGTGGCTCTCCTCCGTGGAGTGGGGTTCCAGATGTGGCTCTCCTCCATGGAGTGGGGTTCCAGATGTGGATCTCCTCTGTGGAGTGGGGTGGGGTTCCAGATGTGGATCTCCTCCATAGAGTGGGGTTCCAGATGTGGATCTCCTCCATGAAGTGGGGTTCCAGATGTGGATCTCCTCTGTGGAGTGGGGTGGGGTTCCAGATGTGGATCTCCTCCATAGAGTGGGGTTCCAGATGTGGATCTCCTCCATGAAGTGGGGTTCCAGATGTGGATCTCCTCCATGGAGTGGGGTTCCAGATGTGGATCTCCTCTGTGGAGTGGGGTGGGGTTCCAGATGTGGATCTCCTCCATGGAGTGGGGTTCCAGATGTGGATCTCCTCCATGGAGTGGGCCTTAAACCGAACAGCAGCTGGTTGCGTCCACAACAGGTGTGCCACTGTTGCATCAGCGGGTGTGTTTTCACGGAATGTTGGTGCTGCAGTATTGCAGTATGCATGGCTAGGGAGGACTGTTATTACAGGTCTCCTTTTGCAGCCTGCAGAGCGCCTCTGGCACTACGAAAGCCAGTTGGTAGGGAGAACGTTTCCAGTGTAGTCTCAGGTGAATTTCTTCTTGTCCTATGACCAAAGCATGCAGTATCTTCAACAATATGGACTTGCTGTCTAATTCTAGCACGCAACCAGTAGCAGTGGCAGTAGCCTTCATGGTTTGGGGCACGTTGGGAAAACTCTTTGGCCAATAACTCACAGGAAAGTAGCCTACCCTGCCATTAGATTTTTATTTAGCAGTCTTATGGCTTTGGGGAATGGCTTTTCTTTTCTTTCTCCTCTCTCTCTCTCTCTCTCTCTCTCTCTCTCTCTCTCTCTCTGTCTGTGTGTGTGTGCGTGAAAACAGTGTTTTTGATTATTTTAATTCTAATTATATATTACATGCAAATGTTACATCAGCTATAGATGGACAGAAGTGAAAAGGGTTGGGGGGGGTGCAGATTCAGATCTCTATTGCTGATAGTTCTGATACAATCCAGGAGTTTCTTCCTTAATGGATTTACTACCTGTTCCTCTCTCCTGAAAACTATTGTCCTGCCTACTACCCAGCCCTATCTACATCAGATCTGAGGAATGAGTCTTCCTAGCTATGAGGGACATACTATAATATTTAATAAATGATATGTGGCCTCCACATGCATAAAATGTGATGCTGGCAAACATGGAACTCTGAACAAAAGAAAGTACACCTTCAAATGAAAACTTCTGTCAGGCTGATTAATTAATTAGAATTTAATGACTATAAAGAGGTTGGAACATTATAGGTCCAGAGTCTAATTACAATTTAATCTTGGGTTATCTTTAGCTCCCTAAATAGCCATTCTTTCCCCATCTCTGTGTGGACCTAACATCCTGTGACTAACAGATAAAAACCTTTTGGAAGGTGTTAACTTAATAAAGCTGTGTTTTCCACCCACTGAAAGGCCGAGTGTCATCATATGGTGTCTGAGCCCACAGTCACTATTTCTCTGCTTCGCTGTAACCACCTACTTAATGTTTCCACTAATGTGCTTGAAAAGTGCTTTGATTTTGTATTTTCTTTGTCCTGTTGATATAAACTGCTTCTGCAATGGAACATGGAATTTAACACCACAGCTGTGTCCCCAGGCCATGTTCACTCAGAATGTTCACTCCAGAATAAACCGTCTCTTATCCCCATTGAGGTGAGAGTTGTGTTTTCCCATTGACATTACATTTTGTTGTGACAACTGTGACCCAAAGTGATTCACAGAAGAAGAGTTTATTTCGGCTTCCCGTTCAGGAGGGTGAGTTCACAATGGTGAGGAGGCCTGACAGTAGGAGGCCAGAGGTCACATCTTCAACCACATGCAGAAAGCAGGGTGCAAGAACTGGAAGTGGGTCAAGGCTATGAACCCCAAAGCCCATCTGCAGTTCTCCAAGGAAGGCTCCTATCCAAAAACCTTCCCAGACATTACCACAAGTTTAGGATCAGGTGTTGAAATATGTGAGTCTATGGGGAACATTTCTCATTCAAACCACTACACTATATAAATTTGAGAGATACCCACATTAAATCCATAACATATGGATTTAAGATTAAGAATATTGCTGGATGTAGTGGCGCATGCCTTTATTTCCAGCACTTTGGAGGCAGAGGCAGGTGGATCTCTGAGTTCAAGGCCAGCCTGGTCTACATAGTGAATTCTAGGACAGCCAGGGCTACATAGTGAGACCCTGTCTTGAAAAAACAAAAAAAGAACTAAAGAAAGAAAACGGAATATTGCTGAGCATGGTGGCTCATTACTGTAACCCTCGCATTTGGTGGCTGGGGGTTACTGGAAATGTGAAATCACTTGTGCAAACTAGTAAATTCCAAGTCAGGTGGGTCCACACACCCTGTCTCAAAACACTGTGTGTGTGTGTGTGTGTGTGTGTGTGTGTGTGTGTGTGTGTGTGTGATAATTACTCAGATACTTTCTGATGTGTTAGATTTTTTTTGAAGGCCTTGTTTTCGCTAGGTATCTGTCTTTAGCTAGAAAAAAAATCTTTACCATTTATTTTAGTATAGTCATGAATTCTCTTGGGGCTTTTCATTAAAAATAGTATTTTTGCCTCACTTATTAAATAATATTTTATTTAAGATAGGAAGAATTCTAGGCTGATATTTATTTGATCATTAAATATTTTTTTTACTTTAAGTGTTTTACATGTAATACTTGTATTCGTGAGCTCATGGGAACCACATTGTGTGCAGTTGGGGAAAGGTTTTTCTTACCTGTGCCAGCTAGCCTCGTACTCTGTATTTACTCGGTCTCCAAGTCTCTAAGATGCTCAGAGATTAATACTGTGTTACCCATGCAATAAAACCTTCTTATAGAGGATAGACAGGGTCTCTGAAAGCCAACCACTATCTATTCCAAACAAGTATCAGGTAACTCAGGAATGGGCATCTAGGGAAATACAAAAGTAAAACTTTAGCAAGGTTTGATGCAACATGAAAAGATTTCACCACCTGTATCAATTGTTTAGTCAAAAGAGCAATGTGGGTACAGAAGTTTAGACAGAGAGCTACCCCATGAAGCCCTCCGTGATCCATAGGTACTCTCCACAGTTTTTCTTTCTCATCCTGTGGCACTGCCATGGGCCTCCTGAGCATCTTGAGCAGCTGCTCACCCACAAATACTAGGCAGGGCCGGCTCACACTGCTCTGATTTACCCAAGTCACGGAGGAGCAGGATTGTGTTCAGGCCTGCTTCACCTGCTGCTCAAGCTGGTTCCCTGGGTCTGCAGGCTCCAGACTGAAACAGAGGCTGCAGCTGTTGATACTGCCTCTTTCTCCAGCCACCCCTGGGTGTTGTTATAGGTTCAGGATAGGCAAACGATTTTCACCCCCCGCACACTGTTTACAGGAGAGAACTGTACACAGTTTAATCTGGAGGCGTAATTGTCTGCCTCCTGGAACAAGTTTTTTTTTTTCCCACCAGTTTAGAATTTATTCATCTACAACATGGCACATTTAATGAGGCCGTGAGTGAAACGATGAAATTTATATATACATTATCTCCTAACAGAGAAATGTCCAAGTTTTAATTTTAATAGTAGTTATTTTTCAATATTATTGGGAACTTTAAAATAGTAGTAAATTGATTTGTGGTGATGATACTTTTTACAAGATAAATTCTGTCTGCATGACTGTCCATCAGTCATGATCATTTTCTTCCAGTTTGAAGGACTGCTGCTCTGAGTTAAAGAAGGAAGGAGCTGCATGCGGACCATAAAACATTTCCAGAGCTTTCCCTGACAACAAAGCTCACTTTCTTCCAATACAAGCTTAGTCTTTTGCATCTTGTTTTATCATTTATGCTTTCTATGAACATTTTTCAGATTTTAAAGCCTTCTAGAAGTTTACCAGCATGAATTTAGCTTCTGTCACTTTCCTTAGGAACTCTGGCTGAACACAAATCTCACGACATTTGATTTATAGTAGCCTAGGTCCGCGAGGTATATATGCCCTTTGTCTGCTTTGCCCTCCTTTTGTCTCCTCCAGGTTTTGTTGTTTTGTTTTTCAATTTGCATACTTGAGTTGCATGCAGACCCCGGTTGTGTGCCGACTTAAGTCAGATCACCAGAGCCTTCACAGGATCATATAATCTCTATAAAATTGTATAATCAATGAGATCATATTCACCATAGGGCTCAGGAAAGCCACATGAGATCCCTCCTAAATCAACCTTTTAAAACATTAGTTATCAAACACATCTCTGTGTGGCCTGGTGAACTAGTCATTGAAAAATACCTCTCTCACACCCAGTTCCCTCAATAATGCCTGTCTCTATTATCTTCCAGTTCCTGGTGTCCTGGGAACGTGAGCCAGCACTAACCAAGTGTCCCTAATAGCACATGAGTCAGCCCAACAGGAACTGGTTTTCCTCGACTTGCCTCTGATTGTGCAGCTTTTTACTCCAAGAGGGATAGTCATATTACTCAGCTTCTCCACAGCCACAGTACTCAGGCTGAACCCACTCCCATGTCCTATAGCCTTGTGAGCCAAACTGTGACAGGCTCTGTCATTACTCATTAAAAAGAATTTCCCAATTCAGGCAGTTCAGGTGCTGAGTAGTACGCAGTTATCATAATTCTTCCTACTGGGCCATTATTAAGACTCCTGTCTATATGTTGAGTGATGAGTTTTTCCTTCTCTGTTAAAGGTCAAATCTGAGGGAGGTCTTTTATCATGTTGACCATGTTCTCTTCCTCACTGTCCATTGTTAAGTCATGTTAAATCATGGATTTGTCCCTTCATCTTTATTAAAGGTCAGACCCAAGGGACGTCCGTCATTAATTCCACTATGTCCTTCCTCATTGTCCATTGTTAAGGCCCTCATCTGCATCTTAGATCATAGGTTTTCCTTCATTTCTATTAAATGTCACACCTGAGAGGTATCTTCTATCACTTCTGCTTTGTTCTTGTCTTCACCACTGTTGGATTCTTCCCACAAGCTCTAAGTTCCTGGACCTCAGGAACGGCTTTCTAGTACAGCTCTGACTTATGCTCTCTTTCCCTTCCATCTCCTCACCATGACTTACGGCTCTTGGTTGAATCCTGTCATTTCCAGCTGCTTGGTAGGAATGCCATAGGAATTACTCACCAAATCGGAGGCTAACGTGGAGGGTGATAGCTGTGTGCCCCTTCCCTTTGCAATTCGTCCTTTAAACAAGCACTGTCCGTTAAGCAGCTGTGTCTGCCCTGTTTGCACGTGTTATTACATGTAGCAGTGGACATGCCGAGGTCAGCACAGCTTGCTGACAGTCTTGTGTCGTGGGTGCTACTCTTGGGGGACTGTCATGCAATCTCTAGTCCTTGAACTGTTGTCAGAGTACTCATGCAATGGATCCCACTCATCAAGGAGACACACCTCTCCTATACCACATAAAAGAAGATGACTAATTTGAATCCCCCCCCCCCCATCCCTCCACAAGGGTCTTCCATTCTGAGACGGCTCAACCTTGGCTGCATGTCCTATCACACATCTCAGGGACCATGCAACAACCACTACAATAAGGATGCACACCATCCCTTATGACATGGAGAAAAGTACCTGTATTGGGGTTGTCCCCATGGACTCTGCCTTCAAACTGACTAGCCACAGAGGCATGTCTCATCACACATTGCAGGGACCGTACAGTCACTCTGCCCCAACACCTCGTTGCTTCTGTCTGTTCCTGTTCAGACACCAATTGTGTTCTGTGATCTTTCCTGGGGAGACATGAACAGAACCTATTTGCTCAGATAAAGCACTAATGACAAACCAAATAAACAGTTCTACCCAAGCCTAATTTAGTGACTTTATTGGGGTCACTTGCAGGACCACGGATGACTCAAAGAAAGCTGCATTACCAGAAGACACACTCCATCGTTAATGAGAACTCACAAAGCTACATCCTTGCAACCTGTATGCACCTCCCTCATAAATTTCAGCTCGTAAGATTTTTTTAATTCCTCAGGCATATGAACCTCTTCTCCCTAAGGAGTAAATGTTTCAATTCAGAGGTGATTGTTACATAACAGAAGTTGACAGAGGTGTTCCCATCCTTGTCTAAGACGCTCTCAGCAAAGCTAGAGAAAATAGGATGCAGCCCAGAGCCTGAAGTCATAACCACCATGATCTCTTAGCCGTCAAGCAAAATCAATGAAATTTAGTTTTGTAGTAATCATGCTTTTTTAAACAGGCAAAATAGAATATGTTTTTATCCGAAGATCTAGAAGAGGTATATTTTGCTTTTATGTGAGTTTTAAATGAAATAAAATCCCAACCAAGTTAATGCTAATTAGAAGAAAATGCATCTGAACAAAATAAAGTCCTACATTAAAATAGGATTTGAGCTCGCTCTGTTTGTGTTGTGGGTTGAAATAAAGGTTACTGAGACAAAAAAAAGTTGCGAAAAATAGTTATAAATTTTTCTCTTTAGACTCCAAAATAATTAAAATAATGCTTACCACATTTAGCAAGATAGATGGAATTTCATAAGCTTTTATAAATCGATGATGATTTTATTTCTTAACAAAACATTGAAGCCTCTAAGGGACCTAGCACAGGTGTTTAAAATCCTGGGTCTGTGTGCAGATAAAATTGAAAGGCAGCCCTGCTTTGTGGAACCCGCATCTGAACTCATAAAACTGTGTGGGTAAGTTGTTTAACTTTACTTTGTCCTGCTATATATGACATCATGCTTTATTTTGTATTACAAAGGTATTGGATATATAGTGTATTGATAATATAGAGTTTAGCCGGGCGGTGGTGGTGGCACACACCTTTAATCCCAGCACTTAGAGGCAGAGGCAGGTGGATCTCTGTGAGTTTGAGGCCAACCTGGTCTACAAAGCAAGTTCCAGGACAACCAGGGCTATACAGAGAAATCCTCTCTGGAAAAAAAGTGTGTGTGTGTGTGTGTGTGTGTGTGTGTGTGTGTGTGTGTGTGTGTAATATAGAGCTAAAAAGCAAAACAAACAACTTGGTGACAGTTGGACAGTTATTATTTCAAATGTTGCATCTCAGATTGCTACAGAAGAGATTAAATTGAAGTATAAAATACTTTCTTGTAAGTAGTTACGGGGTCACGTGATTGGTGAGCAGCAGATGAAACCAAAAGACTGTAGTTTTTGAGAGGATCTTTAAATAAACTAGTGTTAACTTAGTTTCAGTTTGGTTTTCTTTTTTCTCTTTCTTAGGAAAATTTCAGTCTCACAAATATATTAAGTTCTATGTAGAGTTTCATTTGATTTTGCAATTTTGAATGAGGGAGAAAATTCTGTATATACATATACATATATACACTAAAGGTTATATAAACTAGAGGTAAGAGTTATAAAATTAATATGCCTTGTCCTCCTCTGTCGTAGTGTCTACACCAGCTCTGGAAACTACGCACACACACATATATAATGCTTCTTTGCTGCCACATAGTGGCTGTTTAGATATATGTTGAAATAGCCACTTTCAGGTCACTGCAGTGTTAGTGGAAGAAACTTATTAGTTGGAAAGAAATCATTTTGTCTTCTAAATCTATCTACCAACTTAATGTTGTAAATAGCAAACTGACACTATTAGTACTATACACTACTATATATATTTATGTAGAATTCCAAGTCTTAGATATAGCAGCAGTAAAATTAAAAATTTTGTTGCAATTTTGATACCATACTAAAATAATGAAAAATAGTTTACCAAATGCATATGCTTGGCCTTTTTAATAGAGACTGTATAAATAAGGAAATAAATGATTTTTCTAGTGCTTCCAAGGAAGTAACGATTCATTTACATGTTGACATTTGACTGTATCACAGACAGCCCTTGGGGTGTGCGTGCTGTGTGGGTCCTGAAGGCCTGGGTTCACAGCTTTACCTCAGTGTCGTTGCTGCATAGAGCTGGTTCTCAGGCTGTGGAGTGTCTCTACAAATCTTTTCAATTGTGTTCCTCCTTTTCCTCCTTTTGAAGTTACCACATTATTAATTTTCTTACATGTCAAATGTCCACCTGTATTCAGCATTTCACTACACTTGATTTTGAAAATTTTGGAGATTAAAAAATTGAAAATACATCAAGTTTTTCTTCTTTGGTCTCCAGTAAGCTTTTGTATTATACCAGGAGCACATTTTATTTTCTGCATAGCCTTTTGGGTTGGACCACAGACACACCCCGTTACTTTATCCTGTAGTAATCTCCTTTGGTAGAAAAATAAAAAAATGGGGCAAGATATTTAGAGTTTTAGTTTTAAAATCTTTAGGTGCCCATCATTCAACTAGATGATAAATCTTTTTATTTGTTCCAAATTTAATTCTAATGGAGTAGGAACGAGTTCCCATAGCAATTATAAAATTGTCTCTTTGTAGCTTGCCTTGATATACTTTTAAATTCAAATTAACTCCTGTAGTGTGTGGCCACATATGATAATTCTCAGTGCCACTTTCCAACTATTTGGTAAATGTTTTTGAAAGACATGAGTTGGAAGTCATTTGTGTAAATGTGTTATATGTCAAACAACACAGGAGATTCAAATGGCTTATATTTTGTTTTAAGAAGTAACTTTTATCTGTCCCTTGAGATTTAGGATAATGAACAATTCATAAGCTTGATCTGTGATTTATAAATAAGTATTTTCAGATAACTTTGATTATAGTAGCTATGAATTGCAATTCTGATATAACTAATGTTTTTAAAGTCTAATCCTTATTGTTCCCCAAAGCGATCTGTTCTTTTGTGAATAGTTCCTAATCCAGTTAATAAGGAGGAGGCAGCCGGGCGGTGGTGGCACACGCCTTTAATCTCAGCACTGGGAGGCAGAGGCAGGTGGATCTTTTTTTTTTTTTTTTTTTTTTTAAATTTATTTATTTATTATGTATACAGTGTTCCGTCTGCACATATCCCTGCAGGCCAGAAGAGGGCACCAAATCTCACCACAGATGGTTGTGAGCCACCATGTGGTTGCTGGGAATTGAACTCAGGACCTTTGGAAGAACAAGCAGTGCTCTTAACCTCTGAGCCATCTCTCCAGCCCCAGCAGGTGGATCTTTGTGAGTTCAAGGCCAGCCTGGTCTACAGAGCGAGATCCTGGAAAGGCGCAAAGCTCCCCAGAGAAACCCTGTCTCGAAAAACCAAAAAAATAAATAAATAAATAAGGAGGAGGCACTGACCTTTGGAAAGAAATAGACCATTAATCTGGTACCTCCCGCCTTAGAAACTTCAGGAAAAGCCATTAGACATTTTTAAGTTTTATTTGAGTCTTCCTAACAGTGATTACAAGTATAATTCACTATGACTTTGCCCTCAGAAAGATAGTTCGTGTTTTAGCCACAGTGATAGAGGATTACTTTCTCAGCTCTGCCCCTCTTCATTCTTATGACAGTGTTTTTTTTTTGTTGTTGTTGTTGTTTTGTTTTTTCTCTCTGGTTGGTTAGAAATACAGTTTTCTTCTGATTGTTGTCAGTGCTCACACTAAAGAATGAGAGAGGCTGGGAGAGAGAATCACTTTATTCTTTAGAAAATAAATATTTCCCATTTATAAGTGAAGCATCAATCAGTGACTCCGTTAAAAGTTACTCTGACTCTTTGTTCTCATTGAAGCTTGCCATTTTTGAAAAAGAAAGTATCAGATGAAATAACCTACACTGAAGATACTGCTAATTCGCTTGCACTTCTGGGTAAGTCAAGATTTCTTACATGGGATATACGATGGCAGGACCAACATGGGGAAGGGAGTGTGCCTGCCTTCACTGTTTCCTTAACACTATCCTTCACACCGAGGCCCGCCCCTTATTTTATACTTGAGAGTTATCACGGTGGTCTACTCGGTGGTGATTCCGGAACTATCTTCTTCTGAGGCTTTCAAGGCTGGATTTACTTCTCTGTACATATTTGATTAGATGTATAATTGAGTTGTGGGTTTGTTAACCTTTTTTTTTCGTAGTTCTTTGAGGGGTTCATACAGCATCTTTTGATCACATCTGCCCTCACCCAACTCTTCCTAGATCATCGAGACCAGTTTGTGCTGCCCAAATCTTCTTGAACGTGTGCTCTTTCACTGAACGTGTGCTCTTTCACTGAACGTGTGCTCTTTCACTGGACCATGCACTCTTGGAGAAACCAGTCTCCCCCTCTGCCAACAGCGATCAGTGGCCAATAGCTCATAGCTGGGGTGTAATTTTATGCAATCTTCATTTAGTAATCACAAAAATGTTTTCACATTTGAGCTTTTATATTGAGTTGCTGAAACTGTTGAGTACTTCCTTGTTCACTGCATGCTCCAAACTTTTAAATAAAATCAAATGTGAAAAATGTTATAAAAGAGTATGTATTTATATCTAGGTTATTTTTTTACTTTTTGGAAATAGGAAAATAATTCCTAAGAAATGAGATCATATGAAACACTTTCTGAAAATTGGCCCCTGGGGCATGATGATACATTTTCCAAACAAATACTATGTTAAATTTGCAGTTACTAATTTAAGTCTTTATTTGTAAAAGTGAAATAATAGGTAAATGATTGATTAAAACTATTTACCTAAGTTATTTTCCCAGTACTATACTCCATACAAAAAGTTTTTAGAGGGTCAACTAAAATGAATAAGAAGCATTTTTGTTTTTAACATTAAATATTACTTATAATTCTTTTATGTTTAAGTTTCATCATCTTCAACTGTAGTTACTCAGAATAAAATTCCTAAACTTCATCTCAAACAGTAGAGGAAAGTATCACAAAGACTAGATTAAACTTGGAGAATTAAAGAAAACCTTAAGATCAGGCAGGCTCAGAAGAAGTGGGAGATTTCAATTCTGCCATTAGTAGAAAAGTTAAATAGGAAGCCATCCTAAAAGATGACATGCTAATATTAAAAAATATGAAGGTTTTGTTGGTAATATTATTTTAAATGTCACTGTTGGCCTTACTCTTCTAGAGTGTTGCCTCCTAGAGAATTGGCTGACATTTTTATAATAATACATGACCTATCATCAGATTATTCTTTGCTTAGTGACAGCCTGCCAGTAAAAGTACATTATATTGCCACTACAAACAATATGAGCTCTTAACTTATTAATTCCCTCTGCTGATTGTGTAGTGCAAATACTACTCTGTCCCCTACCTTTTTAAATTGCTGGAAACATGAAGTAAATAAAAATACCCAATATGAAATATTGAATAAATATATTCATGACCATTACTAATAACTCCCAGGTTCTACCATGTATTGGTCTGCCGGCAAATTGAGAGCAAAGCTAATATGGAATTTTAAGGAAAGAATACATTATGAAACACAAGCTTCTGAATCTAGTTAGGAAGAATACTAACCTTTATTTTATCAACAGTTACCATCACATGTAGCACTTAACAGTGTGCTAAACATTATTCTCAATCCTTGTCTTATATGAAATCAATCTTTACAGCATTCTTAAATGTAATAACTGTTATGCCTGGTTTATGGATGAAAAAATCAAATACTAACTAGTTTACACATTTTTAGCATGTAGCAGAGCCAGACTTTATTCTTGGATGGTCTGGCTCCAGTATCTATACTATTAGTATCATTCTCTTCTTTCTGGAAAGGACAGGCTGAAATGATTGAGATGGAAAATCATAAGGATAGATTCAAAGTGTTACATAGACACATATGTATGTGTGCATGTATGTTCACTTATACTATCATGCACTATATCACTTCATTTCACCCAACAACAGAACATATATAAGATGGTGGTCCTATAAATCTATCATTGGGCCAAAAAATTATATCATTTATTGATGGCATAATTTGCCATAGTGCCACTCATTATCCACATTTGTGGTGATGGTGATAGAAGCCCACCCCCATTGCCAGTTCTGTGAAAATAGAGCAGTACAGTGGTATACAGTGCAGAACACTTGATAAGTGACTAGTGACTGTGTCCCTGGATTATATATTTACTGTATTTTATCATTTAGATAAATGAATGTACTTTATACTTAGTATTTTTGAATTAGCTGTCAGAGTATGCTGTTTGCCAGCAGCAGCCTCCTACATCTTCCATTCACTATGTACCTCAGTTGCTCTGTTCTCTTGTGCTTAATTTAATAGCATGTTTGTGTAAGTATACAATGTGTTATTCATATAAAAATAGCACCTAACAAGGAATTTCCCAGAAAAGACTCCCATATGATAGTGATGTATGACGGCTCAAAAGTGTATGTGTGCACACATACACATGATCACACATGTAATTATAAGACTCAATATGAATAGCTAATGAGATTTTAAAATAACTGTTGTAATATCGGTATTCTATGCTTACATTTTTAAATAAACTTATAACATGTTATCACAGTACTCTCCTTTATTCTTCTGGCAGGTGAATTAATGAAAATACCAAGTTCTAAGTTAAGGATACAAATTTGTAAGTGTATTATTGACTTCTATCATGCAGAACCACCAAAAAAGCATATTCCAGGTAAAGTTTTCATTTATCTTTCCATGATAACTTGTGTCTTTGGGAAACAAAAAAATTCATCTTCTTGTATTTCACTAAACTTTGAAAACACAGGCCTCAAGGATTCAACACATAAATAATTTTTGTATAGCTTTGACTTCTTCAGTTATCTTTAAAAATTGTATAGGCATTTTTTTTTTAGTTTGGGGCTATATATCAAATTTTTATCTTGATGGTAAATATTTATGGCCCAGTTGATATAGGCATAGCCAATTAAGTTTGTTACTAGTAGTATTTATTTATTTATTTTTTGTTTTTTTGAGACAGGGTTTCTCTGTGTAGCTTTGGAGCCTATTCTAGAACTCACTCTGTAGCCCAGGCTGGCCTCGAACTCACAGTGATCCACCTACCTACCTCTGCCTCCTGAGTGCTGGGATTAAAGGCATGCTCCACTACCGCCCAGCTCTACTAGTAGTATTTCTTAGCAGTGAGAATAAAATTATTTTAATCATAATATCAATACATCTAAGTAGATGTTGAATTAGTAATACTGATGCCATTCTCTATTATGTTTGGGGAGAATTCTGTATATTATAGCTAGGAAATCTTAAGACATACTGATGAGTAGATTTTATCAAGCATTAGCATTGTGAGGCTATAATGTTATTTAAGACATACCTCTTACCTTCATTGATTATATAACTTGCAATCAATATAGTAAGGGAGAGAATAAATAAATGATATTTTGGAGTTACATGTTTTTAAATAGATAAAAATAAGACTATGGTAGTCTAAAAATGTATAACTAAGGAGAACATGACAAGACACCTGAGGTAGTGAAATATATAAGGAGATTATTAAACATACAATGTGAAGTCTCAGGTAGACAGATTGTAGAATTTAGTGAATAGTAGACATTGAATTCTAAAATCTTCAAGGATCAGAAAAACAGGCTTGGAATTCAATGAGTGGAAATGAAAATTGAAACTGTCAGTGATTGAATTAGTCAGGAAATAAATCATGTAAACAGCAAGGGACCAAGAAGAACACTATGAAGAGTGTTTATATTGAGAGTTGGAAAATATGATTGAAAGAATTAAGGGATGTTTAAAAGGGATCCAAAGAATAGAAGTGTTCAAAAAGAGGAAGATGGTCGTCTGCCATTGCAGATCATCACTGAGATCCCGTGTGCTGCTGAGACTGCAGGGTGCCTCATTTCTGCTGCACTGTGACCTGGCCAGGCGACAGGAGAGAACGGCCGTGGAGAGAACCTGGGACACGAGAAAGCTGGAAAAAGACAAAAGGGAGAACGCCAGAACGTCAGAGAGAAGTACACAGACCTCAAGGGAGACTTAAAAACCAAGTGGCAGAGAGATTATGAACATAAAACTATGCAACCAATGTGGAGAAATGCTGAGCCAGACTCTAGGTTATATTCTGAACAAGAAATTTCCTCCTGGTATAAACCAGGAGAAAACTGTATTGTGGAGAAGTAGATATTGCCCTTTCATTTCCAAATGTACCCTCCAATGCTCAGCCTGCTCACATGCTAGACCAAATGAGTGTCAGGAAAGAAGAGAAGCCATATAAATAAATGTAAGGAACACAAAATTGCTAGCATCCCCAGTGTTCTCCAAAACATTAAAGGGCACATAATGATGAGAACCCATATATAGATAAGCAAAGAGGGAAAGCTTATACGACAGAGACACATGGTAACACACAGTGGAGAGAAACCATACAAATGTAAGGTGTGTGGTAAAGCCTTGGGCTGTTCCACTTCATTTCTAATACATGAGAGAAATTGCTCTGGGGAGAAAGTCTGTGAGTGTAAGCAATGTGGGGGGAAGCATGTGATTTATCTTGCTCTATTCAGAGACATGCATGAAATTATGCTTGAGAGAAACATTATGCATGTAAGCAATGTGAGACAATCTTTAGTCATCCATGTTCCCTTCAAATGTGTGAAAGAACACATTGGAGAGAAACCTTATGTTTGTAAGCATTGTGATAAAACACATTGTGATTGTCACAATTGGTTTCAAATACATGAAAGAACTCACATTGGAGAAAAAAAACGATATATGTAAGCAATGTGAAGAATCCCTGAGTGGTTCAGGTCCTTTGCATATGTGAAAAGATTCATAGAAGAATGAATCCTGTCTTATTTAAGCACTGTGGTGAAACCTTCAGCTGCTCTACTTAACTAGTAAAGACATACAGAAATTCAAAAAAGAGAAACTCAGTGTTGTAAGCAATGTGGGAAAGCCTTCTTTCAACCCAGTAACTTTCAAAAGCATAAAAGAACTCATGCTGGAAAGGATCTCTGAGCAACAAGCTTGGGAAGTGTTCATTATCACATGACTGACTTTCCAGGACCCAGGAGAATGTCAAATGCAGTGAACTTGTATTAATATAAGTTGTGTGGAACAACTCTAGTTATCTTGATTCAATTCATAGAACATACTATAGTGAGAAACCTTGAACAGAAGAAATATGCAAAGTGTTCATTGGAGCCATGTTTAAGAATGTGTTCCACATCATGTGGATGTGCAAAAATATTTTTAAAAGCTGTCAGTTGTCGCAAGTAATGTCAAAATCCAATGAGAATTTTTAGGGAAGAATAAGCCTATCAATATACCAGAAAGAACTTGAAGCAAATAATTGGTGTAGCATCTTCTATAAAAATACTTATCCTGAAGGAAATATTCAAAAGTGAGAAATAATTTAATTTGTGTTTATCAGGGGAAGAAACCTAAAGACCACCATATGTATATTAATGAATGAAATGTTTAATGAAGAAAGGTGGTCTTGGTATCAGTACTGAAGAAATTTCTGTAATGATGGATGGAAAACCCAAGCTAGTGTCATACCTAGAAAGTTGTGGTTAATGTTGGAGATCTGTTGACAATGATGATCTTACAGCATTCTGAAAGGATGTGAGAGCAGAAGCATCCACTTGAGAATGAAGCAGGGGCAGCTCATAATACAAACTTGTACTTAGAACTGAAATGGTAAAGCAGACAAGAAGATGGGAGCAGCAGCTTAACCGGTAGCCAGATCACTGAATGGTTAGTTGGGTTTTGTTATTAACTTTAGGATGTGGAAATAAAGCTTGGAGGCAGACTTCCCTAAGTGGCAAGTGGAAAGGCAAAATCCTCAAGGTAAACATGAGAAGTTGGAATTAAGAACACAACCTTAGAACTGATTCAGCAAAATAGAGACACCTCTTAAAGACAAGAAGAAAAGACTGGCAAGACGGCTCAGTAGGTAAAGGCATCTGCTGTCAAGGCTGGCAACTTGAGTTCAGTTCCCAGGACCTGCATAGTGGCAGGGAAGAACTGACTCCTGTAGGTCATCCTCTGACCTCTACACACATGTCATAGCACACATGGATTGTGGCACACATTGCCACAAACATGCACCAAAAGAAACAGAATTAAAATAAAGCAAATGTCTTAAAACTTTATTTAAAGCCAGATATGGTTTTGAAATGGTAAAATTATAAGCAATTTTTATTCTCCTTTGTATTTTCATTTTTTAAATTTTGTATGTGTGTGTGTGTGTGTGTGTGTGTGTGTGTGTGTGTGTGTGTGCTATATGTGTATGGTATATGCTCATGTATGTGTTTAGGTAGCTGAGGATGTTGAGCGTTCTGGCCTATCACTCCCTAATCCTTTGAGACCCGGTCTCTTACTAAACCTAGAGTTAAGCTGATGGCCAATAATCCCCAGCAGCCTTACTGACTCTACCTCCAAGCCCTGGAGTCACAGGCAGGTGTGTAGCCATGTCATGCTTTTTTGTATTTGTGTTTCATTTTGTTGTTAAGATTTGTTTGTTTTTGTTGTTGTTGTTGTTGTTGTTGAGACACAGTGCCACTATTTCCTCCTGGCTGGCCTGGTACTGTCTGTACAGACCAGACTAGCAGAGAACTCATAGAGATCTGCTTGCCTCTGACTCCTGAGTGCTTAAATGAAAGGCATGTGCCACCATGCCCAAGCCATGCCAAGCATTTTACCTTCTTGTTAAAGATTCAAACTCAAGTTCTCATGCTTGTTTGTTTGTTTGTTTGTTTTGTTTTGTTTTGTTTTGTTTTCAGACAGGGTTTCTCTGTGTAGTTTTGGTGCCTGTCCTGATCTTGCTCTGTAGACCAGGCTGGCCCTCAAACTCCCAGAGATCCGCCTGGCTCTGACTCCCAAGTGCTGGGATTAAAGGCGTGCCCACCACCGCACGATGTTCTCATGCTTGAAGAGCAAGTGCTCTTTCTTACCTGGTGAGCCATCTCTCCAGCCCTCTTTGTATTTGTAGTGCCTTTTTAAACTTTCACAGTGAGTATAGAGCATACCCCAGACAACCCATCTCAGGAACGGACAGGGCCTTGTGTATGACCCAGAGACCAAACTCAGAAAGTTAAAACAAACTGACAGACATCTCAGAACTACGTCATAGTTAAAGAGAATCTAGTTGGTTTCAAAAGTCAAGATGTCATGGAGTTATATGTGAGATCACTGAGAAAAAACAGCTTCACCTTACTGTGGTGTTTATTTAATCCCATGGCTACAAACAGTGAGGCAGGTACCTGTGCAACCAGCAAAAGGGGTAGTGTGCCTCATAAGGCCTACAGCAGGATGGAAGTTTGTAAGTCATGCTGTTCGCTGCCCTAAAATACCCCGAATTCACAATCATTTACTTCTCTCCTCTTCTTTACTGCTGATGTGATGTAATTCTTATCCCTTGAAAGAGTTCAAGCAGTACATTGTCACATAGAGTGAAAATGTAAAGGATTTGTTACCATGTTATTTGACTTTAGAGAAAGTTACTACTTACTGGCTGGTACTTGGTGTTTTGTTGTTGTTGTTGTTGTTTGCTTGTTTGTTTGTTTATTTTTAGAATTTAAGATGTGTTTCCAAAATCCGTGGGTTTATTTCAAGGCCAAAAGACTATGGACCCCTCGGGGAAAAACTGGAGTACTGTAAATTAAATGTTATTGGATACAACCATGCCCATTTTTTTCATCTTAGTTATGGCTTTCTTCAAGGCTATGATATCATGCTACAATATCTTGAGCTAGACAGTTGAGACATAGAACGTAGTAATCTGCAAAGATATACTGTCTGACCATTTATAGAAAACTTTGCCCATCCCTCTACTGTACAAGTTGTAAATGCCATGTGTTCTTTAAAAAGTTTTTGATCACCAGGAGGTGGTGGCGCACGCCTTTAATCCCAGCACTCGGGAGGCAGAGCCAGGCAGATCTCTGTGAGTTCGAGGCCAGCCTGGACTACAGAACGAGATCCAGGATAGGCACCAAAACTACACAGAGAAACCCAGTCTCAAAAAAAAAAAAAAAAGTTTTTATATTGTTTTTGTTCTCAAAAAAAGTTTTTATGTTGTTTTTGTTCTCAAATGATTCTTATGTGAAATAATTGTCCCTGTTATGGCTTTAGGCTACCAGCAGGTTAGCTCGTCATACAAGATTAAGATGGCTGAAGTCGGAGGACTGGCCAAAGCAATGGTCCAGTCCGTGCTCCTACTTGAAAACCAGCTTGTTGAGAAACTTTGGGTTCTTAAAGTTCTGCAGCACCTCTCGACTTCCGGTGTGTATAGTACTGCTGAATTTCAACATTTCATTGTTCACTACTTTTCTTTCTCTCTAACAGACTGGTTTGTTAAATTTACTTTTCAGAAGTCAATTGCACTTTAATGGTGAAAGGTCAAGCAGCCAGCAGAATCTGTGCTCGCCTCAATGACCCAGATCCCTCAGGACAGCTTCTGTTTCGTTCATCAGAAATACTTTGGAATTTATTGGAAAGATCTTCAAAAGAGGAAATTATACAACAGCTTAGTAACTTGGAATGCCTGCTGTAAGTGTATGTGGGTAGATAGGAATGTCATTTGCCTTGAACCGTGGCCAGTGATAGATAACTAACCACTTTGAATCTGTGTCCAATTGAATTTTTGATTCAGCTGATGGTTGGGCTTCATGCCATTAGAGATAAAAGAAGTTACGCTTTTTGTCCTTTTGTGAGTTCTGAGATAGGTCTCATGTAGTAAGGCTAGCCTGGAACTTGCAATGTAGTTGAGTGAGGATGGTCTCTTTCCTCTTCTTTCCCAGTACTGGAATTACCAGAGAAGCCATGCTTGTCTAAGTAGGATGCCCTAAAAGTATCATACTACATAGTTAAATTGTGCCTTTACAGATGGATAAAGTAAAATTAGACTTTTATAACTATTTATTCATTAGATTTCTGATTATTACTTACTACCTTTTCAATTTTGTAATTGTCAGTAAAATGTAAGTTTTCAAGTTGCTTACTCAATTGTTCAATAAATAATTATTGTCTATTGTGGTATGGTCAGTCTGAGACCATAAAAATATAACTAAAAGCTTGGTGTACTAACAACACACTTTAATCCCAGGACTTGGGAGGCAGAGGAAGACAGAGCTCTGTGAGTTCAAGAGTGAGCTCCAGGATAAACAGAGCTACATATTGAGACCCTATTTTAAAAACTAAAATAAAATAGAAGAGTTGAAGAGATGTCTCAGCAGTTAAGTTTTTGCAGAGGATGCGGGTTGATTCCTAGCACCCACATGGCAGCTCCTAACCACTCATAACTCCAGTTCTAGGGGATCCAATGCCCTCTTGTGACCTCCATGGGTATCACACATGCATGTGGGGCATAGACATACCTGAGAGCAAAACACTCATATACATATATATATATATATATATATATATATATATATAACAAATCTAAAATAATTTTACTTATCTATTTGTTTTTACATCCCAACCACTAAAATAAAATTTTAATCAAAAACTAAACAATAACATTTCATGGACCTTCTCTTATATTTACAAAGAAAAACAAGTACATAAGCAATTAAGCGAAGGTATAATAAGTGTAATGACAGAGATTTTTACAAGGTATGGCATCTTTTTTCAAAATAAGATAGATGAACATGTTTTTGCTTTCAAGTGACCCCCAAACCCAACCCTACTGTCTTAGTTAGCTTTCACTGTTAACTTGGCACAGTCAGTAATTACTGAGAAGGGAGTCCCCATTGAGGGATTGGTCAGGTCAGATTGGCCTGTATGTCTGTGGATGATTGTCTTTACTGTAACTGATCTAAGATGGCCCCGCCCACTGAGGGGAGCACGATTCCCTGAACAGTGGGTTCCAGGCTACACAAGACAGCTCGTTAAGCATGAGCCTGTGAGTGAGCCCAACAGCACTGTTTCTCCATGTTGTTTTACCATCAGGTTTCTGCTTGAGTTCTTGCCTTGACTTCCCCTCTGATGAACTGTGACCTGAAGTATAAGCCAAACAGATCATTCCTTCTCTAAGTTGCTTTTGGTTAGTGATTTTTTGTTTTGTTTTGTTTTTGAGACAGGGTTTCTCTGTGTAGCTTTGCGCCTTTCCTGGAACTCACTGAGATCCGCCTGCCTCTGCCTCCCGAGTGCTGGGACTGAAGGCATGCGCACTACCATAGCCTGGCTTGGTCACAACAGAAAAGAAACTAGAACTCCAACTGATGAGAGTGCAACTAAAAATAAAAATTAAAAAAAAAAAAAAAACAAAGAAAAAGCTGATTTCGTGAGCCTCTTGATTGAAACCTCAGAAAACGTGGAGGCTTGGCACCTCTCTGTCCCTTGGTGCCGTCTTCACTCTTCTGTCTGTATCCTGATGGAACAGTGGTTCTCAACCTGTGGGTCGCAAGCCTAAAACAGCCTTTTCACAGGGTTTGCATGTCTGATATTTACATTATGATTCATAACAGTAGCAAAATTACAGTTATTAAGTAGCAGTGAAAATAATGTTATGGTTGGGGGTCACCACAACATGAAGAACTGTGTATTAAAGGGCCTCAGCAGTGGGAAGGTTGAGAGCCGCTGCTGTAGAACCACAGGCTGGGGAGAGCAAATGCCTAAATAAAGAAATAAAGGTAGCGTTACCACAAAGAAAACTGCAGATGGGCTCCAGGAGGCAAAAACAATGACTGTCTGCTGCAGAAGGAACCTGACCTGGAGTGGAGGAGGTGGTTTATGCTTCCTCGTACTCCTTAACCTCAGCAGTGTCTCAGTGATTAGGAATCAGTCACACAGAAGAGCCTTTTGCAGAGAGCATCCTACACAGGGAAAGAGAAGTAAAAATCAGATTCAGAAAAAAACAAAAACTAAAAACCTGAAAGAAGTTTAGTTCGAGGAAGGCAGAAGGGTAAGGCAGGCTGTTAAGGGCCGAGGCTACAGGGGAGCAAGAACCGTGATGGCAGAGCCCTGGGGAGCTGGCTAAGGAGGACTTCGTTCTAAGAATAAAGAGCAGCTTGGAGTGGCTTTAACATGCCATGATTACGTCTTCTAACAGTCACATCGGCAACCGTGGGTACTTAGATTAGTGAGTTCTTATCTGGTGCATTGCTGTGAATTAGAAGCAGGTTTGGAAGGATCAAAAGATGAGAAACACTGGGTCAATAGTCTAAAATTCAGAGTAGGATTTTGTTGATGGAGACATAAGTATTTCCATAGAAATGTGTCTCAGTTCAGCCTTCCTTAACGAAGTACCAGAGAGCTGTAGTTGAGAAACAACGGTAACTTTTTTCTCACAGTGTTAGAGGTTAGAAATCAGCTCAGGGTGCCAGCATGGCAGGGTTCTGGTACACATGCTCTTCTAGATATCAGGACTCTGACATCTCATCTCACAGGGAATGAGATCCACAGTAGAGCTCTCTGGGGTTCCTGTTGTGAGGACAGTGATTCCTTTATGATGGCTCTACCTTTGTGTCTAAATGTCTTCCCAAAACTTCTTACAAGGGAGGATTTCAACAAATGAATTTTGTAGAAGCACAAACATTTTGCCTATAACAATATCATTTTTAATATTTTGTTTTCTAGGGCCTTGAAGGAAATATTTAAAAATCTGTTTATGAGGGGCCATAGTCATTATGACCGTCAGCTTAGAAATGATATATTAGTTATCACCACAATTATAGCTCAGAACCCTGGAGCACCAATGATTGTAAGTACGCATCAGATGGCGTTAATTCTAACGGTGAAAGTGGCGGGGGTATTCTAAACTATGTTATAGTATTCCTGTGTTTTATTGCAGTGCTAAGTTGTATCTGGATGTCAAGAGAGTCACCACTGCACTTCCACTCTGCCACTCTGTGGCATTCCTGTGGAGCTCTGGCATCCTCTTCATGTTTCATCACTTACAGATTCATTATTTCTGGTGTTTTTCTTTTTTTTTTTCCTGTCCACCTAACTTCATTTCTTTTCCAATAAAAGAACTTTGTTTATCATTTCATGTGGTACAAATGTGGTACCTGCTCTCAACAAAATCTCTTTTATCTCAAAATATCACCTTAATTATTGAATTTTATGTTCATTGAATATAGAACCCTAGGTTGAAAAAAATTCTCTACTAGCACTTTGAAGATAATGTCCCACTGTCTTCTGCTCTCTGCTGTTCCTTGTAAGTATTTGTTATTTCAAATTCTCGCTCCCTGACATGAAAAGTGTCCTTGAAATTCTGTTTTCAAGATTTTCCCCTTTATCATTGGTGTTCATCAGTTTTAGTACAGTGGGCCAAGGCATAATCCCTTTTGTGTTTATCCTTTATAGTGTTTCTTACATATGTAGTTTTTTCACTAACTTTGAACAGATTAGGACCATTATTTTCATCATTGGTCTTCAGTGTATTCTCTCTCCTGTTTTCTTCTAGCATTCTGATTACTTGTACATTTGATAATTTTTTATGTTGTCTCATATGGTTATAGGCTTCTGGTGACTGTTTTCAATATTTTTTTCTCTCTAGTCCTCAGATTGGATGATTGGATTGGTCTACATATTTAAATTAACTGACTATCCCTGTCACATCCATCATGCTGTCCATCCTTTCTGTGTGTTTTTATTTCAGATATTAGAATTTCTTTTTTTTCCCAGTTCTGGAGATCAAGCCCAGGGCTTTCTTCATAACAGACAAGGGTTCTACCACTGAGCTATATCCTAGCCCTCTTTGATCCCTTTTTACAGTTTCTCCTTTTATGCAGAGTTCCTGTGTTCCCATTCATTATGAGTATCTTTACTGTGGGTTCTACCATAGGCCTCTGAAAAGTACTTTTTCAGTTTTGTTATTAGTAGACATTGGACTTGTCTACATTCATCCAACTATGTGGTCCAACTATGATGCCTCCAACTGGGATCCATCAAATCCCAGTTTGGCTCTTCTAGCCATAACTATGACGTGTAGAATTCTCTGTATTTAGATAGGTCAGGCAGTAGTCAGAGTCTGGGGAAGCATTTGTATGCATATTTGAGTTCCCCTTCTGGCTTTCTCTTTTATGAGACTGTACCTTTCATTCTAGTGGCTGTGGTTGTCTCAGTCTTCTGATTCATTGGCCCACTTAGACAACAGGTTTACCTTTGAGTTTAGCATCCCCACAAGGTGTAGAACAGGGATTGCTGCCAGGTTTAAAGCCAGTAATAAAGGAGTTGGTATGACAATTTACATAGTCAATTCTTCTTTAGTCTTTATCAGAGTTCTAACTTTCTTCCAGTGTCTACTTTCTCTTGGCCACAAGATTGATGCTTTTTATATGTTGCTCAAAGAAGATTTCTTTTATCATAACTACCTAGCCATATGAGAAGATAATCTTCCCTGTATTTAAAAATACTTATTTTAATATTTTTAATTATGTGTATGTGTGTCTGTCTGAGTGTGGGTCTTTCTCTGTGAGTGTAGATGCCCATAGAGGCAGTAGAGAGTGTTGGGACACCTGGAGTTGGAGTAACAGGTGGTTGTGAGCCACCTAAAGGGGTTTTGGAAACTGAAATTGGGTTGTCTGTAAGAGCAGTACACGCTCTTAACTCCTCAGACATCTTTCCATCCCCTCCCTGTATTTTATAGTGAACAAATCATTGAATGTTTGAGATTTTGGAATAATACTTACAATAATATTCACACATCGGCCATATTAATTTCTACATTGGGTTTCAAAGGACTAGCTATAAAGGTCCCAATACCTGTCAGTGTACATCAAGTGTCCCAACATTTAAAAAGTCATGGAATTCATGGTGTGAAAACACATAAATCATCCAACAGAGCACCTCGTTAAGTCTACCATATGTAGGCAGATCTTATGTCTGTCTGTCTGTCAGTGAGTTCTCACTTCTGCTACTGTAAACATTCTGGTGATTCCATGAACAGAAATCAAAGTAGTAACATTCTTATATTTTTAAAGAAGCCATGTGAATTCTGAAGAAGTAGAAAAATCATACCATAATGCAAAGCCCATCATTATTTCCCCCTATAAATTTTCCTTACTATATAAAGTCCAATCACATGCCTTTGTCAGGAGTGCTGAGGTATTTGCAGCTCTGATAATTCCTCAGGGCTTTTTGTGTTAAGAAGCACTGTTTTGTTCTCTGTTGGCTGTTCTTCGATGTAATGAGAGTGACTGGGATAAAGGCAAGATCGAAAAGAATAGCCATTGAGAAGAATTGGACTTTCCTCCTTTGGGGTATCATTTAAAGGTGTAGACAGTGAATCCCAGAAGTAACCAGGCAGGCTCTATGTGCTGACTCTTCTCACTCACTTTCAAATATCACATCACATCTATATTCACAGACTAATATGAAACTTCTTAGAAGCTGCAGAAGCAAGTTTAAATTCAGTAAATTAGAATTACCTAGCCATGTGGCATTGTTTTTTCACTTTTATTCATTAGTATTAGCATTATAAATTCAAATGAATTACAGTAGGGAATCTATATAGTAGCAGTTGAATAGGAGGCAAATATGGGCACCTGTATCTTAATTGCCAGTCTGATTGTTCACCTTTCTGCTTTCTTATTTTGTGTGTTTGTAATAGGAATGTGGCTTTACCAGAGATTTGATACTGTTTGCAACTTTTAATGAAGGTAAAAATTGCACCACCTTAAGCATTTTGTAAGTGTCTTGATGAGTCTTACGTATAATTTTAGCTTTTATTTCTCTCTCTTTTTTTCCTCTTACAGTTAAAAGTCAAAATCCTTTGGTAAAAAATCTTAAGCTTTCTAATTCCTATGAAGATTTTGAGTTGAAGAAATTGCTATTCAATATAATTGTGATCTTATGTAAAGATTTAACTACTGTGCAGGTAAAGACTAATCAAAACAGAAAAATTAATAAAAGCATCTCACTTTATAGCATAGTTTTTTAAAGTCACGATTGCAAATCTTTCATTAACCAACCCATATCTATATCATAGAAAGTAGCGAAGTTATCAGCTTGGATTATAGCCATTTGAATTGCAAACAATAAACACAAAGGACCTAACTTTGAACCACACACACACACACACACACACACACACACACACACATACACACACACACACACACACACACACACACACACACACACACACACGCACAAAATAGTCAGAGCTAAGAGATCTATCAATATATGCAGGTCTCCTAACTAAGAACACAAAACAAAAGTAGCTCACACATCCCAGACTATCCCATCTATTTTTCAGTTGCTCATGCAAGGAAAACACTCTTCCATTAAATCACAGATGCAGCCCCCACATCCAGCAGATTGCGTTCCTGACTGTCAAGCTAAGGGATGATTAATGTTGAAGGTCATTGCTGACTCTGTTAGGCCGTCTCAGACGCTTATGAACTCATGTTTTCTCCACTCAAGCCTAACATCTTTAATTTTTATTTCCTCATTTATCTTGCTGTGTTCATTATTTCACATATGTGATGTAATTTGAGGAACACTGGGATTAAATGGCTTCTCACCTTTTGTGTGACCTTGGCCAATTCCCCTTCCCTATCTGGGACTTAGTCCTACTTTATGAAGCTCAGAACACTTGCACAAAAGGCTCATAAGAGCTTGAGGTAAAGCCTTGGTCAATTGTAAAGTGTTTGAGAAATGTATTACTGTTTTGTTAGTTCAGCTCCTTGCTGCATTAAGTGACATTTCCTTCTAACCTGAAATTCTCTGAAGCTCTTTTCATGAACGAAGTGAGTGTTCACTTTATCAAGATAAGGATTGATGATGTAAAAGTGGGGTGAGGTGATGAGTGGGTACCATCCCAGTAAGATCACTTTTAGGAGTATGCTTTTGAGTGGAATAATTAGTTTTTCTAAATCCCATGTAGTTCATCTTTAGCAGAGGGGCAACACCCACCTTGGGGATGATTCTGAGACTTCATTATTATAATTGTTGTTGATGTTAGACTATAAGAAATTTAAATGGGCTTGGCATTTTCTTGAGAATATCTATTATATATAGCAAAATCAGAGAAAGATATATTACATTTAAGTTATAATTTTATAATTTGTATCAAATATATAATGTATACAGCTTATATATTTTTTTTGAAATGCTTACCAGAAAAATACTTCCATAAAATATGTTTTATTATTATTATTATTACAGTGGAGAGTGATCTAAGTCTTACAAGCATAAAGTCAACAATTGAATTTTATTCTACATTTTGTCAGTTTCTACTGGTGTAGTATTTTATAGACAACAGAGTCAAATAGCACAAAGGTTGTCATAAGGTTTTTAAAATACATTGTGAACAACAATGGAGTTAATTTTTGAGGTTACATATCTTTGGCCCAACAATAGTAGGACTAATCAATATGTATACTATCATAATTCATGGAGTATTTCAAACCTTCTCCACTGGATCTCCACAGTGATGCTAGCACTAATATTCTTGTTCATATTTACTCAACTCCAAATCTTGATCTCTTTGAATATACACCATGAAGTACCACACTAAGTGAATTCAGTAGAGAAGCTGAAAAACCTCGTAATTGTTAGGAAACCCTCTTTATAGAGTAATGCTAAGCAAGTAGGAGGCAGTATCACATAGGACAGTGTTTCACACTCTTGTGAACTGAAATATGCATCAGCTAGTATCAGCTGTGTTAACCATTGGCTATTTTATAATTATTCAGTTTTTACTTTTTTTTGAAATGCTAGGTTCAATAAAGTTATAAAATCTTAAAGAATCTAATTAAATACAGCATATGACCTGACTGACAGTCGTTGATACAGTGTATAAATTCTATCAGTTGTACTTAAGAAACAGTTTGTGTTGCCCTGTTATTTCCTTTGAGGGCTAGAGGTGTAGCTTAGCAGTAGGCTGTTTGACAAGTAGGCACAAGGCCCTGGGTCTGATCGCTAGCACTGTAACAGAAGAAAAATGAAGAATGAGGGAAGAAATGCCACTCATTTATTTGCCTCCGATTTCCTACTTACAGTTTTATTGCATGTAGAAACAAATTAGTGTGCATTTTCCATTATTGTCACCTCTGGAGCTTGCGCCCAGGAAAGGGGGTCAGTGCTCTTCCTGTCGCCAGGCTGCTGTTGATGGGGGTGGTGTGTTATCTGTTTTATTTCCATGTGTTTGGGGTACTGTCACAGATAAAGGAAATATTTTGATACTATCACTAAAACATCAAATTTTGCTAAATTAAATAAAGATACTTTAATTATGCTGCTAACAAAGTCCATTTTGCTGTTTCTTACAGCTATTAATCGATGGTAATGTTATTTTGGCTTTGTTTACCTACGTCAAAAAACCTGAGAAACTCAAAATTGTCGAGTGGTCTGCCGCACAGTATGAAGAACTGCAACTGCATGCGATTGCCACCTTGTCTTCAGTGGCTCCGTTGCTAATAGAGGAGTATATGTCATGCCAGGGCAACGCTCGGATCCTTGCCTTTCTGGAATGGTGTGAGCACGAGGGTGAGTGCCCTGCAGGGCCCTGTCAAGATTCGAATCTGTATGTCATCTGAACTCTCAGCATCTGCACAGAAAAGCAATTGCTAAATTGAAGAAAAGACAAATATTGAATTCATTCTTTTAGTGTTTTTATATGTCTTCATAAACATTGAGGTTTTAGGGATAGAGAGCTGGCTCAGCAGTTCATATCACAGACTGTTCTTACAGAAGACCTGAGTTTAGCTCCAAACACCTACGCCAGGGAGCTCACAAATACCTTTAACTCCAGCTCCAGGGGATTCAATGGCCTCTACAGACACCTGCATTCATGTGCACATGCCCCCACAGAGGCGCACACGCTTACACATAATTAAAGATAGAACGAGTCTTTTAAAACCATTGAGATTTCAATATAATTAATAAACATTTTAAAGTAATTATATATATATATATGATTTTATTTAAATTATTGTATTATGAGGCCTATAAAAATTATACTTGGGGAGGAAATAAAACAATCTTGACAATAGTTTAATATATTCATTCAACAAATATTGATTGAGTGTTTACCAAGTACCAGATACTATTTCAGCTCCTGAAAATACATTTAGGCTTCAATTGGACACAAATCCTTAAATAACTTCATAAGATTTAAAAATCTAGATTTTTTTTTTTAGCCAAAAGCACTATCTCCAAGTATAGCTTATCAAGGAGAAGAGTCTCAATTTATAAATGTTATTTTGTTGAATTCTTAAAAAGAAAATAAATAGACTCATGAACATAAGAATTTGATAAGGAAGAATATTGTAAAAGACACAATGATACCTTTGGGTAAAATTTGAAAAGGCATGTTTCCATTCTGAGACTAGAAAGAGAAGGGGAAGGGATAATATTTCTGTAGGGAAAGAACAAGCAAACATGACTGAATTTTAACATCTGTTTAAATGTATAGATATTTAAAATGCCTGATATGTTGTTTTTTTTTAAACAAGAACATTTAGTTGAACTGTTTTATGCTTTAATTTCTTAGTTATAAATTCAATTATTTATTTCCCCCACAGATTCCTTCTTCATTCACGGTAACAGTTTCCATGGCACAGGTGGCCGTGGGAACAAGTTTGCACAGATGCGCTATACTTTACGACTCCTCAGAGCCATGGTTTATCTGGAAGACGAGACTGTGAACAAGGATCTTTGTGAAAGGGGGATTATTCACCAACTGATAGGTAAAATACTGCATGGCAGCTCACTGGTGAAAGGAGGGTGTTTATAATCCTAGAAGTTTCCAATGAAATATTTTTCTACAAATTGATTTTATAAATGAGCATATCCGAATGTTTTCCTGGTTTTTGTTTCATCTTATTGATGCCAATTAGCTCTCTTTTTATTGAAATATTGTAATCAGTAATCCTTTAAATATTTATTTCCTCAGTTTAGAGATTATTTCATTAACAATTTCTTTTTCACTGAGATGAACTGTTGTTAGGTTTCATTTTTCTGTTGATGAGCTTGCCACTTCTGGCCAAGCATCGCTGAGCCATTTTCAAAGAAGATGAAGTTACATTTTCCAGTCCATTCAGAACACTGGCATGTTGGTACATAGAGACTAGTATCTTTTCTAACATAAATACTAAAGAATTTATGAATTTCAACTTCCAGTTCAAGCTGCTTTGCCCTTTATTATTTGAAAATACATAGTCACCCAGCCCTTCCCTTTCCTGGTTTTGTTTCTCAGGCTGTCTCAGGCATTGCTTCATGTAAATGTCATATAGTTAGTTTTCTGTAGCCTAGCTTTCTGAATCTACATACTCAACCAACCATAGGCCAAACTTACAAAAAAGAAAAAATAAGTGTGTCTTTGAGCACAGAAAGACTTTTCTTGTTGTTTATAACAAATATTAGCATTTCCACTGTATTAGGAATTATAAGTGATCGGAGGTGGTTTAAAGTATACAAGAATAAACCACATCATGTTCAGATGCTATATCAGTTTGTGTTAGGGAACTAGGCTTCTCTGGCTTTCGGTGTCTCAGGAGCATTTGCATTCTGATCTTGTTAGCTGTCTGTTACTGTGACAGACACCTGGAAGAAACCATTTGGCTCACAGTTTCACAGGTCTCCATCTGGGGTAATTTGGCTTAATGTTTTGGAGCCTGTGGTAAAACACTATGTCTTGGTGGCTTAGAAGTCAAAGAGAAACAGGAAGGGACCAGGTTCCCATCATCCTCTCTTCCAGAAGGCCCTTTCACCTAAACCTTACACCACTTCCCAACACATGGGCCTTTGAGGGCCATTCAAGATTTCAAGTGAAGCTCTGCTAGATGTCAGCTAATTGCGATATGCTTAAAAAAAAAAAACACTTATTAAAATACTTTTCATTCATTATTAGAAGAAGGATAGTGCCCTCCAATTGTAATACTCATGAGAAAAAAAACAAACATATATTAGACAGGGCCTCACTACACATACAAGCCTGGCCTTACACTCATAGCGATACACCTGAATTCTGGGATTAAACCGTGCCCAATTTAAAAACAAATCAATTGAAAGCAGAGTTATGTAAAAGCATTTATCTTTATTCCAAACGTTCTTAAGATGACTCAACATGAAAGTACATTTTAAACACAACTATGTGCATTCCATTGCACAAAATTCAGTCCAAATGCCCCGTTTTAGCTGGAAATGCAATCGTTGCATATCCAGGGAGAAATCTTAATCCTGTCTGAGCTGAGGGAATGTGTTAGGGGAAGCATAGCAAACAGCTATGAGTTCTCTCAGGACATTTTTCTTTCCATTCAAAGCTGATCTTCATTACAGAATTTCTAGGGGCCTTGTCTTTATTTAACCTAGCAGGGCTTTGTAGAAGTTCCATCCTCAAAAAGTATAGAAAATGCATTGCAAGTATAGTGTCTGTGTAAATATGCTTTCTCCTTAGACAGGGAGATTAAAAACTGTATCAATCAGAATGCGAGGGAACCTTGCCCTGATGAGAACAAAGGAAAATAGTGTGTCTTATTTTGTACCCTCAGCTGGGCACCTAATGAGTAGCAAAAAAGAGTAAATATTCCAAACGCTAAAGAGGCTTAGGTATTTTCAAACTTGAGTGGTCTCAGCTGGGGCTTCAGTGGGTGATAGTTTTAAGAAAGGGGAAAAAAGATCCTTCTCTAAAGCCAAGAGGTGTCGTGAGCAGAGGTATAGTATTGAAATATGCAGGATAATGTGTTCAGAGAGGGCAGAAAGGGAGTCCAAGTTCTATAAAGACAAATGTGATGGAGTTCATTGCATAAGCAGTGACCAAGTTGGAAAAAGCAGAGTGGTAAGTAGCAGTTTGAATTCCATCCTTCACAAGGGCAGAAGGGTTCTGTTTAGTAAGTCTGTATGTGCAGTAATGTGGGTTTTTTAATTTTAATATAATTAAAGTTTGTGTGTATGTGTGTATGTATGAATGCATGGTATGTGTATGCATGCATGTGTGTGTATGTGCGCACCCACGTGCACGTGCGTGTGTGTGTGTGTGTGTGTGTGTGTGTGTGTGTGTGTGTGTGTGTGTATGACTATGCCACAATGCACATGTGGAAGTCATGGGACATCTCTGTGGAGTTACTTCTGTCCTTCCATTACTTTGTATAGGTTTCTGGGATCAAACACAAGTTACCAGGCTCTGTACATGGGGTGCCCCCGCACTGCAGACCCCTTTGAGCATGGGGTGCCCCCTCACTACAGACCCTCTGTACATGGGGTGCCCCTTCACTATAGACATGGGGTGCCCTGCACTGACTCTCTAGCAGGTTCAGCTGTGCTCCTTGGAGCCTCATCGCCCACCCTTCACCCAAAAAGGATAGATCCATAGGACCAGCTGCCACAAGAGGCTGTTGACTTCTTTGGAAACTATAGCCCCATAGTTTCCTGCCAATAACCGTGTCCTCTTTACCAGTGGAAAAGAGACTTCCTAAATCCTTAAAGCTTGAAGGAAATTCCTTTTTTGAGACAGTTTTATTGTGAATGTCATTTGATCAGTGATAATGACTGTTGAGTCATTTTCAGGCTTGATTACAAGGGGAGGATTTTTAAAGCACATAATCTGGCAGCCTAGAGTTGGGGAGTTGTTCTTTTCACGTAGACTTGAAGAGAAGATACAGAAAGAAACAGCAGATGGAACACACACTTAGAGCAGTCTCCCAAATTTGCTACTAGTTAACCACAAAGAAAAGGAGAAATGGAACCGCTTACAGTCAGACATTTTTGTTTTGTTTTCAAGAAAGAGTTTCACTCTATGGCCTTTCACTGTATAGCACTGTATATGGCTGGCCTGGAACTCACTCTGTAGGCCTCGAACTCACAGAGATCCACCTGCCTCTGCCTCTCAAGTGCTGGGATTAAAGACATGCACTACCACCGCCCAGCTACAGTTAAACATTTTGATAAGAAATTTGCAGAAGTATATATCCTTGCCTCATGAAACTACATGTTTTTTTTATCTTTCTTTTTATTTATTCTCTGTGTCTTTTATATCATACATCTCGATCCCATTCATTTCCCCAACCCTTCATATCCGCCCTCTGAAATTTGAGAAGAAAAAAAGAAAAGAAAAAGAAAAAGGGATAAAGGGAAAATCTCGTCATAGACGCTGTAGTGTGACACAGTTAGCCAGGCAGTAAACCCTTTAGTCCATATATCTTTACTTGTGAGTGTTCATTGCAGAGAGTCCATGGTCTGGTTCGAGGCCTCTGGTTTCTGCTATACTATCAATGCTGGGCCCTCACTGGGACTCCTCTTGGTTATCCTGCTGTTGCCCTGTGTCATGGAAATCCTGCTGTTTTGGGTCTGCAGGACCAGCCTCTCTATGTGCTCCAGCAGATCACAGATGGAGTGGATTTTGGGGTGGGCCAACTCATGACCCTGGTTCTGGGCCTAGATAGTTCAGCCTGCCAATTCTCCCTTATGCTCACCACCAGGGTGAGCTCTCTAGCATTGTCCTGACTAGTCCACTCCTAGCAGCAATGAGCAAGGGGTGGGGCCAGTTCTTCTGCTTTGATGTCCTCAGTGTTGGCATGGCACTCCCACACCTGCACCAGCAGGGCCAGCTCTACTGTGTTGCCCAGGCAAGGAGCAGGGGCCTCTCTCCTGAGTGCTGCAGCTTGTGAGGGGCAGGGCCAGCTCCCCTACCCCTCATAGGAAGCAAGGGGCAAGGAGGGAGGGCATCTCTCCTCTACTCACACTCATATGGCAGATGAGGGGCCGGGCCAGATCTCCCATGCTCACGTACTTGGGGCCAGTTCACCCATACACCTGTTGATAGGGTCAGTTCTGCTGTGCTTCCCAGGCAAGGTGCAGGGCCTGCTCTCCAAAGTGCTGCAGCTGGTGAGAGGCAGGGGCAGGTCTCCCACTTTTATGACCTCAGGGCCAGCTCTCCCACCCGCCTCAGGTGTGAGGGGCGCATCTCTTCCTCAACCATGCTGCCATATGGCAGATGAGGGGCGGAACCAGATCTCTCAGGCTCAAGTTCTCAGGTAGGCCCACTCATGCCCCAGGAAACAGCATTTGATTGAGTCCTGCCCACCCCAGCTGCATGGCATGGGGCGGGGAGTGTTGCTTGAAACTACATGTTTTTAAACAAAATTTATTGGTCAAAATAAGTTGTTAGGTCATAATTTAGTGACAATCCACTAATTTGTGCTAACATTTCTTCATGTATAACACTGATAATTATATTGAGATATTCTATATCCATGGAGCTGTATATGTATATATGTAGAAATTCTTTGTGAGACAGCTGACTTAAGGGCTTAGGAAATCCATTTACCACTCTCTGTCCACAACTTCTAGGTTACTATGCAATGAAAACAGCCTCTTGTATAATAAAGTATTTTCTCTAGCTGAAGATGCTTCTTAAAGGGGGGGTTTCCTAGCTATAAATAATAAAAAATGCATCTAATAATAACATTCTTCAATTTTTCTCATGCCAGGAATCTTTAAAAATATGGCAAGCAAGCCTGATGAAAAGGAAGAGGCCATTGCCTTGGAGATCCAGTCTGACACGTTGCTCATCTTGTCAGGGCTCTGTGAGCATTATATTGAAAGGAAGGTGTGTGATTCCTGTGAACCCACATTTCAGGTCTCCCAGTCTCCTAATGGCATACATTCTCTTAGGAGTCCATAAATGTTTTCCTTTTTCCTATTCTTATAAAATGTGGGCTACTGGGATGGCTCAGCAATTAACATACTGCTGCTAAACCTGACAACTGAGTCTTGTTTCTGGAATCCACAAGACAGGAGAAAATTGCCTTTGACTTCTAAACATGCATCATGGCACACACCTGCCCACACGCATACATAATGAATAAATAAAATTTAAAAACCTAACTCAATTTTAATACTTGCTATAATTAGAATATAATTATATACAGTGAAATGAACAGGGCTTGAATATATATTTCAATAGGCTTGTTGAACGTATATAACATATTTTACCAATACTCAAATTGGAACATGTAATATACTTCTCTCTATACAATCTCATCTAGGTATCACATTTACTCATGTGCTTTGCAGCCACACCTCTACTTACCTATAGATTAGTTTTGTGTATGCTTTATGTGAGTGAAATCACACAGTATTTGCTCTTCTATGTGTGTTTTGTTATTCAGAAAGAAATAGGTATTTCTGAAATATATTCATATTGTTGCATGTATCATTCCTTTTTATCACTCACTGGTATTCTATGAACTGTCAGCATCTGTTTATCTTTTACCTCACTGATAGGCACTTAGACTGTTTCTGTTTGGATGGGTTAACACTAAAGGTTCAGTGAACATTCTTGACCTCGTCTTTTGGTGGATGTAATGCTTTCATTTCTTTTGAGTAAAAACCTGGGAGGAGAATTACAAGACCTAAGATAGCCACACAGCTTTCCATCCTAGGCTGCACTGTCAGAAATATTGCTTGGAGTTTGAATTGTCTTTATATCTAAAACTGGAACTTTAAAACAAGAGTTTAATTCCCTTTGATACTTATTAGCTCAATAAAAAAACTATTATAGAGTGTCGTAAATTGATAATTAGATAGGAGGAGATAGAATTAAAAAAAATAAAAATTAGAAAGGTTTAGGTAGATTTTTAATTTTTTTCTAGATTTATGTATTTTATGTGTATGAGTGTTTTGCTCACAGGTATTCCTGTGCATTATATACATGCCTGGTACTCAGTGCCGGAAGAGGGCATTGCATCCCCTGGAACTGGATTATGGGTGCTTGTAAGCTGCCATGTGGCTGTTGGGAATCAAATCAGGGTCCTCTGGAAGAAAACAAGTGCTCTTGATTGGTGCTCTGTGTCTAGCACCTGGATAGATTTTTAAGGAGAGTCAATAGGAAGAAAAAAAATGGTTTAGTTCCGAGCCTTGACATACAATGTAGTATTCTTTTCTGTCCTATGCCTGCTCATTTAGAAAAAGAATCATGATCTAAATGGGAGCTAGAACAGAACAACATGACAGTGAGAAAAATGACTGGTAAGGGGGAAAGACTAAGGGGTAATAACATTAAAGGTTTAATGACCATTTATCTACTTATTCCTTTTCTGAGAACATTATAACATCTTCCATGATACATATTGATTCCTGCTATTCATTTGGCACGACTCCAGACTGCATTCACTCTAATGTGGAAAAGTCATGGGCAAGTTTTATATGGTTTACATTATTCAGACACAAAGAGAAAATTACTAAGAACATTAAGTTAGCACATTGTTTGATACCCTCTTATAGTGGTTGGCATTATAATAATTTACCATGAATAACTAGGAATGAATGAGTACAATTTAAAACAAACTACTTTTTAGATTGATTTCTTTATTTTATGTGTATGAGTGTTTTGCCTCTGTGTGTGTACATTCACCATATGTGTGCCTGGTGCCCTTGGATGTCACATTAAGGTGCCAGAGTCTCTAAAACTGGAGTTATGGATGGTTGTGAGTTACCATGTCCTGGGACTCAAACCCATACCCTCTGAAAGAGCAACAAGTACTCTAAACTGCTAAGTCACCTCCAGCTGGTACAGTTGTTAATTATATTGAAATTCCTAGTTTAGAAACTAGCAAACCTAGCTTGGAAACAAGCATACCATTGCTAGCATTATTTTTCTAGCAGAAAAAAAGGATAAGGTGAGGTAGAGAAGAGAATAATTATATATTTATTCTAAGAAATGATTTCAACAGCTCTCTTCCACAGGAAATGTTTGGAACTGAAGGAGTTGACATAATTCTTTATGTAATGAAAACAGACCCCAAGAAGTTACAGAGTGGCTTAGGCTACAATGTGCTTCTTTTCAGTACATTAGACAGCATTTGGTAAGTATTGCTATGACCAAGTGAACACCCCAGTACAAGACAATTAAATTTACAGCTACAGATTTTCTCCCCTCAAAATCACACTGCAGGGATAAGTTGGTGCGTTCTCTGTTTAGATGACCTAAACATGAGTTTGAGAAGTAAATAAGCCCATTTCTCAAGTAGGAAGCTATTTGTTTCAAAACTTAATTGCTTGTTGTGATTTAATCCCATTCCACTTTGGTGTCACCTAGGAAAATGTAAGTGTACCCTTACTTATGCAGTATGATGCTTCTATGTTGGCTCTTCTAGGCAACCCTGCTCTGTTCCATCGACATTCTTCTAACTTCCCTGTAATTTTGTGTTGTTTTAATAATTATGCCTTTTAAATATATCTGGACATTTGATACAACAATTACTTTTTCTTGTTCTTTGTTCTTCTTAGCTTTTGTTGATAACTTAGATGCATTAATGTTGTCAGAGTTCGCCAGAGAAATAAAATTAATATAAGTTATATAGGGAGGAATATTTATTATAGGAATTGACTCACTTATAAAGGTTGAAAAGTTCTAAGCTGAAAAAATAAAGCAAGCTAAACATCTAACTTTGCTTCTTTTCCAATTGCTGTGACAAAATACCCTGAACAAAAGCCACTTAAGGAAGAAGTGGATTTTTAAAGAGCTAATTATTTTAGCTCATAATTCCTGGTTCCAGTCCATCACTGGAGATGTCAGGGTGTCAGGAACTTGAAGCAGTTAATCATATTACATCCACAGTTAACAGCAGAGAGAGAATAAATGCATGCATGCTTGTGCTCAGCTTGTTTCTTCCACTCTTAGCCCAGGGAATGGTGCCACCCACAGTGGATGAGTCTTGTCACCACAGATAATATAATCAACATAATCCCCACAGGTTTGCCCAAGCCAACCTGGTCTCTTGTTTTCAAAAGGAAGCCATATTTAACCAAGGGACAGAGGAAGATGTCTTTACTGATTGGAAGAAACAGATCAAAGTCTGTTACTAATGACTACCATTGTCCCTACTATTTGTGATAGCTTAGACAGTCTACTCAGAAAACTCCTGAGGAAAACAGTAAAAGTAGCCTTGGAGGCAATTCCAGCCCCTCATTCCATGCAGTCCACATGGACTTGAACAGTAGGCACTTCAGCAAATGTCAACTTCAAGAATGAATGTGATCAAGAATTGCCAAATATTTCAGCTGCACCAAACCATGAAAGAGATGATAAACAGACAAACTTGAAGACGTGGCTATTACAGCAACTAGAGGTCTCTCAGAATCATCACTGTCATGAAAGTAAAGGGAAAAGTTGCACGTGCAACAGAGAAAATGTAGAGAAATAATTAATATTAGTTTTAGAAAATAATTGAATTTAGGACTGGAGAGACAGCTCAGCACTTCAGTGTGCGTGTTGCTCTTCCAGAGGACCCAGATCTCCCAGTTTGCAGATCAAGTGGCTCCCAGCCACCTGACACCAACCTCTAGCTTACACTCACAAGAAAAAGCAAAGAAAAGAAAATTCTTGAAAAATAGTTAAAATTACACTTACAAAGCTTCTTCAGAGTTTTGATTTTTAAAGTAAAAGCAAATTAGCTACTTGCTTTAAGGAACAAAGTAAAAGGCTTGCCTAGAGATGCTATGAGAGGAAGAAGGGTCTGCAAGTTAAATCTAATGATGTGCTTGTGGAATGACCAGCTTTCTTTTCATTGAAGGTGCTGCATTTTGGGATGTTACACTTCTGAAGATTATTTTCTTGAAAAGGAAGGGATTTTTCTCCTTTTGGATATATTGGCAGTAAGTAATATCCACAGCATTCTAACACAAAATATACATATGTCTATACTAATCTTTTCCAAACCAAGTGCCAGAAAACAGTGTTTTGTGAATAAATGTGCCCCCAAATAATGTGCAGCTATATTGAGGGTTTTGTTGTTGTTGTTGTTTGGGGTTTAGTTTTTTTCAGACAGGGTCTCTCTATGTAGTTCTAGCTGTCCTGGAACTCATTGTGTAGATCAAGCTGGCCTTCAACTAACAGAGATCCTTCTATCTCTACTTCCTGAGTGCTGGGATTAAAGACATGTGCCACCATGCCCAGCCAGATACATTGTTTTATTTTATTTATTTATTTATTTATTTATTTTGGTTTTTCGAGACAGGATTTCTCTGTGTAGCTTTGCTCCTTTCCTGGAACTCACTTTGTAGACTAGGCTGGCCTCGAACTCACAGAGATCTGCCTGCTCTGCCTCCCAAGTGCTGGGATTAAAGGGGTGCGCCACCACTGCCCAGCCAGATACATTGTTTTAAATAAAATCCCTCCTGGACATTACAGAAACATTAGCATATTAAGGATTCTGAACATTCCTCCAGTTAAGGAATCCATTTATGGATGTCAGTGTTCTCAGACACAGGTAAACAGATTTTTTTTTCCCATCTACTCTATCAACCTGCCAAGAAACAGTTTATGACAAGCTACCTTGTGTCCTGTATCAAACCCCTATCAACCAATCAGTAACTTCCAGCTTTCCCCCAGTATTAAAGTTATTGGTAACAGTAGAAAAAGATGACCCTTTTAAAGAACTGTCTGCAGTCCAGAGATATGAGGGCATGTGATGTACCAGGAGTGAGCTAGGAGTTACCACCTAGCAGCTTTGGAGAACTCAGCCCTCAGTTCTGTTGATTTGAATTAGGTGTGTAGTCAGTTTTATATGGGAGGAAAGTCATGACTTAGTTTCAGTGAAATTTTGAAAGCCTCATACAGAGTCATAGACGTGTCAGTATAATTACCACACTTTATATTTTATTAACAGAATAATAACCCTACTTTGATCTGACAAGCATACCAAAATTATCTGTCTCCTATCATGTCTTTGCAAGAGAATTTGTAAATTACTCTGTTCATAATGTTTTCATCTATAAAACAGAATAACAGCTGTCTCATCCCAGAATTAGGGCTAAATGAGTGGCATATTGTGTGCGTGAAAGCTCTCAGTTATATATACATGAATATGCTATGCATATGTGAATATAAATACATTGACTTAGATTGTGCCTGTATACATTATTGCAAGGTGTTTGCTATGATGGTGTTACTAAATTGTGCTTAGTGTAGATTTAGTCAATAAATGTAAGAATGCTGTTACATCAACTTCAATCATTGACATTTGCTTCTTACTCCTGAAAGTGAAGTACAGAAATTAAAAACAAAAACAAACAAGTAAACTAACAGAAAACACAAAACCCTAATTTGATTTAATGTTCTTTCTATTTTGATATAGTTCTGCTAAAATATTTATTCATTGTGCAATAATACTGCTAATAAGGGTTACATATTATAGAGCACTTACTGTGTATCACAAAACCCATTGCAGGTAATACTGTCTTTCATAAAGGAAATTTGTATTAGTCAGGTTTCTCTAGAGAAACAGAACTTATAGAATGAATCTGTCTATCTATAAAGGGGATTTAGTAGAGTGGCTTACAGGCTGTGGTCCAGCTAATCCAACAATGGCTTTCTACCAATGGAAGAACCAAGAATCCAGTAGTTGTTTAGTCTGTGAGGCTGGATGTCTCAGCTGGTCTTCAGTGTACACCAGAATCCTGAAGAAGGAGGCTGTAATGCCTGTGAAGGAATGGACTTTCTAGCAAGAGTAAGCAGGCAAAGGGAGCAAGCTTCCTTCTGTATGTCCTTTATATAGACTGCCAGCAGAAGGTTTGGCCCAAATTAAAGAGGCATGATCCTACTGTCAAAAGATCTGGATTAAAAGTGTGTCTTCCCACCTCAAAGAACCAGATTAGAAATTGATCTTCCATTTCAAATTTAATTAAGAAAAAAATCCCTCACAGATGTGTCCAGTCATTTGGATTTTAGTTAATTAATGTTTTCTGGCCAGAGAAGTTATCAACAACTTCTAGAAGTTATAGAAGTTATAGAATATTCTATATAGAAAATTTACTATGTGGAACCCACTGTTGTAGATGGGACTGTTTTTTATTAATTTTGTTCTTTGACAATTTCTTGCATGTATATAATGTAACCTCTTTACTTTGATATGTCACCCTCTCCTACCTCCTTTATGTCCTGCCATCCTTCCCTCTTCTCTATAAATCTCTTTCCCATATTTGTGTCCTTTTGTTTTGTGGCCCATTGGTTTTAACCAGAATTATCTATATGGCCAAAGGTTTAGAACTGAATCCACTGAATCCTGGTAGACTCAAGATTGGTTACACAACAGAAGACAATGACTATCCTTCCCAGATTCCATCAGTAATGAGGAGTTCAGCAGGGAAGGGTAGGGCCCCATGGGTCCATCTTTGATCTATGATTGGTTGTTGGCAGGCTCAGTTTTGTACAGGTCCAGTGCAGACAAACATAGCTACTGTGAGGTCATGTTTGCAATGGCTGTGTCATGTTCTGAAGATAGTATTTTGCATCCCCTCTTCCTGTGTTCTACCTCTTAAAATCTCTCTGATTCCTTTTTCTTGATACTCCTTGAGCCTTAGAGGGAATGATATAAACATCCAGTTTAAAGATGAACATACAGCTATCACTTATTCTTAGCACTTTGAGCAACTATGAATATCTGTATTCACCACTATTGACTACAAAGAAAAGATTCTTGATTTAAGAATGAATAGCATTTGCCTATGGATGTAAACATCAATATTTAGGATGTAGTTAAACACCATGTTACTTTAGCTAAACAACAGTGCTAAGTTATCCTAGGGCATATGATCTCAGCCATGATTTTTATCCAGATTTATAATACCATGCAGGTATCTCCTGTGGAGAGCACCTCAAATTCATTCTGAGCATTGTTGGTTGCCCCATAAAAGTTGTACCAGTATTACACTGGTAAACTCATCTTGCCTGGCAGGTTAGCATTGTGGTTTGTAGGGTTCATAGCTGGGTAAGACCATTGGTGCCTTTTCTCCCAGCAGCCTGTGTAACAGCTTCTGGCACCATAAAAACTAGCCAGCAGGGTGGAAACTTCTAACTCATTCTAACTTGATTTTTCTACATCTTTGTGACCAAGCTGTATGGTATCTTAAGCAATAGGATCTTATCATCTGGTTCTTGTGAGCAATCCAAAAGAATTTCAGGAGTCTGTATTGTTTTGAGGATCTCTGGGGCCTTATGGCCAACAACTCATGAAGAGTGCTACACCTGGCACTGGGACTTCTGTTTAATAAATAGGGATTTCTAGGAGCAGCGTTACCCAGCCATTCAGATATCTCCATCCTAACTTTTTAAAAACATGGTTTTAAGGTTTTTTGTAGAATTTATTTTATGTACATGAGTGTTTTGTCTGCCTGTATTTATGTGCACCATGTGTGTGCCTAGTGCCCACAGAGCTCTGAAGAGGGCATTAGATCTCCTGGAGATGGAGCTGTGGGTATCTGTGAGTTACCATGTTGGATGTTGGTAATAAAACCTGAGTAATCTGCAAGAACAATTGTTCTTAACCACTGAACCATCTGGCCAGCCTCTTAACATGTTTTAGTTGACTTACAAAGTAGTAGGGGTCCATATGGCTTTTTCACACACCCTTCACTTTGGTTAGCCTTCCCTCTCTACCCCTTCATCACCTCTTTCTCTACCCCATCTTTTCTGTCTCCTGTCTATCTCAGGTACTCCCTGTCTCTTTCATGTCACCGTGTTCTGTAAGCCACCCTCCGCCTAAGGCACCTTAGTCTCAACTAACACTTTTCTAGTTTACTAGCTTCTGCAAGTCCGCGTTCAATGTACACATCTGAAGTTTCAAAGGCAGTATTAGATGGGATTTTCTAAATTTAAATTTTGTATTTTGGTTAAAAAATATGTATGCTTGATAAAAGAAATTTTCTTGAATTCTGAAAAGCTCTTGTATAGTTAATGATAGAGTACACATTTACACATCAATTTAATTTTTTCATATTCGACTGTCACAGTTAAATCAGTTATTCTATTGATAACAAAGAGTATAGCTGATAATAATCTTTTCAAAGCTTAATAAAACATGTAAATGGGAAAGATCCTGTACTCACAGTGAATTGTCACTGATAACCATGCTTCATTATATATAAAATATTAATTATTATACAATATATAATAAATTATATTTTATATATATTCTTTTCTTTTTTTTTTAAACTGTCCTTCCATTTCCACCAAATGAATACATTTTTATCATGAAGTGTGTTTATATTAAATCTCTTTATTATTTTAAGTATTAGTATTTGAGAATGCTCATGAATGACTTACTGGACATTGTCGCCGTCAGAGAGTTCAGAAGGAACTGGCTGATATCCAAGTGTCTCTTTCAGGAAGCCAGTCATTCTTAGTATTCATTACCATTCTTTGTCCTTTTCTGTTTCTTTGAAAGTTGAACCAAAAGAAATTCTGTAATCTGATACTTGGAATAATGGTTGAATTTTGTGATAATCCCAAAACCTCTGCTCATGTCAATGCTTGGCGAGGGAAGAAAGACCTAACTGCTGCCAGTCTTTTAATTAAATTGTGGAGAAAGGAGGAAAAGGAACTGGGAGTAAAACGTGATAAAAATGGCATGATTGTTGGTAAGTGTGTTCCTAACTTTTGGTAGAAACAATTAGAGGTGTATCTCTAGAGTTTTAAAGAATATAGGAATATGAGGATACTTACCCCATTTTATAGGGTTCTTCCAACAAGATACTGAAAACTTTCTGTCATAAATTGTGAATAATTGGCATCCAAGGAGATAGTTCTGTCAGTAAAGTGTTTGCAGGACCGGAGTTCTACCTCAGAAGCACAAAAAAAGCCAGACGTAATCCTAGTTGTGGGAAGGCAGACTCATCTCCAGGGCTCACTGTCGAGCCTGCAGAACCAAGTATCCCAGGCCAGTAACAAGACCTGTCTCAAAAACAAGCAAAATAAAAAAGTGGACAGCACCCGAGGAACAACTATATAGATTGTCCTCTCTCTCTCTCTCTCTCTCTCTCTCTCTCTCTCTCTCTCTCTCTCTCTCTCTCTCTCTCCCCTCTCTCCTCTCTCTCCTCTATGTGTGTGTGTGTGTTGTTAATAAAATAAGAAATTGTGAATAATTAGAAGAAAAGTAATTTAGTAGTGGGTTCGTTTTTATAGAATATTTTAAAACATGATATTTGACTGTATTCTTTAACTCAGAAATTAATGATACTTCCTAAATAAGTTTATTTGGATTTCTTGCTTTTATAACTAGGTTCAATAATGTTTCATTTAGCAACAAAACTTTATACATAAGTAAAGTGTTTGACAACAATCATTATGGTATTTTGTGTGCTGGTGTATATATATTTTCCTTTTTACACAAAAGAGATTGCTTTCTAGTAAAAATAAGTCAGATGTTCATCAGTTTTAAGTGCCGTATTCTAATGAGGTTGATGGAATCAGAGTGTGTAATTAAGTCAATTACTCTGTTACTTCTTCTGAACCATTCATAGTCAAATTGTCTTTTTAGCAAAACTGCTAGCAATATCTATTATTAAATAAAAATACTCCCACTTCAAATTATTTCTGTCTCTAATCCCTTTTTACTATCTGAGTTTTAAACTAAAACATCATGAGAAAGCTTTTCTCTTTATGGCATAATTTATAGAAACTAATCAAAATTGTTGTATCACTATTGATCTGACATTATCCCATCTCTAAAACTAAATTTGACAAGTGTTTTACATTCAGCTTTCACCTTTAGAGAAGCTGTGACTATAGGCTGGAGAAAGGGCTCACCAGTTAAGAACGCTTGCTGCTCATCCAGAGGACCTGAGTTTGAATCCAGTCGCCTGGTCAGATGGTTCACAACTGTCTCTGCCTCCAGTTTCTGAAGGCCAGCTCCCTCTGGTGGCCTTCATTGACACTCCGATACATGAAGCATAAACACACCCAGGCATACACACATAAGTAAATCTTAAAAAAAAAAAATTAAAACTATAGCTGTGTTTTTTTTTCTTTTGAGACGGAGTCACCCTATGTAGCCCGCTGTCCTGAGACTCTCTGTGTAGACCAGGCTAGCCTCAGACTCATAGAGATTCACCTGCTTCTGCCCCTCAGGTGCTGGGGTTGAAAGCATGCATCATTATTCCCAAAGTAGCTGTAATTTTTTTTATCTTACATAAATAAGAAAAATCAAAGCTGTAAGTTGTGCCATAGAATGGGAAAAATATACTGATTGTGCTTTCAAAGTAGTAGCCATGGCCTGGCAGTGTAGCAGGGAGGTCAGTGATAGAGTGCTTGCTTACTAGTCCTGGGGTGGATCCCCAGAACTTAAAAAAAAAAAAAGAAATAACAAGGCACTATATTTTTGTTTTAAATTTTAAAAATATCTTTATGTTTTGATCCATTTTATGTAGAGAATGAAATATCAAATATTGACTATAGTTTTATCTCTTCCTTCTATGTTTCATGATACGCAATGACTAGATACAAAGAAACCTCTGTTTACTAGTTTTCAAGAAGAACAAAAGATCACACCCCTGCCCGCTAACTGCCCATCTGTTGCAGTTATGGATGTCGCCGAGAATATCAGAGCAAAAATTTATGCTGTGCTGGGAAAACTGGGTAAGAAACCCTGAAATTCACAAGGCTGTCTGTGTGACAAGTAACCCTGCACTTGATTCTGCTGCAGAGTCCACGTGACACTAAATAAAGGGAATAAAGTCCTTTTGTACAATAAATGCATGATCCCTCGTGACCCCAGTGCCCAGGTTAAACTGTGGCCAGGGTGCAATATATGAGAGAATAATTTTTTTTGGTTTTATTTTTGTGAGACAGGGTTTCTCTGTATAGTTTTAGTGCCTATCTTGGATCTCGCTCTGTAGACTAGGCTGGCCTCGAACGCACAGAGGCTCTGCCTTCCAAGTTCTGGGATTAAAAGGCGTGTGCAACCCCCACCCAGCAAAAGAGTAATTTTTTAAAAGTTAGAATTTTGGAATGTGGAGCCCAAAGATAAGTTTTTTTGTTTTGTTTTGTTTTGTTTTGTTTTGTTTTGTTTTGTTTTGTTTTGTTTTTTTGGCTTTCCAGGCAATTTCAGTGTGTAGCAGGACCACAAGCAGTTAATTCAGATATTTAGGCTTAAACATTAGCATTCTGAATTATCTCAATTTTGAAAGTCTTTTCTTTCTATTAAGGGAAAAATTTTCATTTGCTCTTTAGCTTCTGATAGTAAAACTCTCTATGACCATGGTCCAGAAAGAATGAATTCTTGCTAATGACTATGTAAGGATAACCTGCAGAAGGATTGGTTGTGGGAGTGTATGTTTGCATTTGTTTTTATAATAGAAATACAAATCTTGAAATCATTTGCTCCTATTAAAATAATTCTCTCTGAACAAACTTTGATAGATTTTGAAAACTTACCTGGCCTATCTGCTGAAGATTTTGTCACCCTCTGTATAATACATAGATACCTTGATTTTAAAGTAAGTACTGTTTTAATAACTTAAAATCTATTAGATCAAAAATAAGTTGGGAAATAAAAATGTGTCCATATCTGGTACAATTGTTCACATAGTCTAGTATTCTTTTTCTATTTTTTATATGATTATGATATAAAACCCAAACCATTCTTTGCATTTCTTTTACAAGACAAGATTTTATACAACGGACAGAGCCACAATGCCTCACAGATAAACAACAGAGTAGTTGTACGTATAAGCTGACCAGTGGCTGTGACCGCATGCACCTCACAGATGTGCAACAGAGTAGTTGTACGTATAAGCTGACCAGTGGCTGTGACCACAATGCCTCACAGATAAACAACAGAGTAGTTGTACATATAAGCTGACCAGTGGCTGTGACCGCATGCACCTCACAGATATGCAACAGAGTAGTTGTACATATAAGCTGACCAGTGGCTGTGACCGCATGCACCTCACAGATATGCAACAGAGTAGTTGTACATATAAGCTGACCAGTGGCTGTGACCGCATGCACCTCACAGATATGCAACAGAGTAGTTGTACATATAAGCTGGCCAGTGGCTGTGACCGCATGCACCTCACAGATATGCAACAGAGTAGTTGTACGTGTAAGCTGACCAGTGGCTATGACCGCATGCACAAAGCCTGCACAAGAGAAAACCAAAGTCCCAGCACGGAGCAGGGAGGTGGTCAGAGAATTCCACCCCTAGCTGAGGAGCTATTGGCAGCCGACAGCGGCTTGGAGGGGGAGGGTCTGTTTTCTTTGGGATACCCGCCCCCTCCCCCCGCCCAGGTTACACACGCTCTGGTAGATGGCCCTACTGTCATACATATACTGATAATAATATACTGATAATACTAGGTGGATTCCGTGGGTTGGCTGTTTGTTCTAAAAGAGAACACATGGAACTGAGAGGGACTATTAGGAGAAGGTAATAGAGGAGTGAGGAGAGAAATGGGGGTGGACTTGATAGATACATTACATGCATGTATGAAATTCTCAGTCAGGCCAACTGTTAGCATACGAGAGATGACTATTACAGAGCCATTCTGAAGGCTAATGGGATTTTTAAAACATTTACCGTTTGGAAAGCAGTAGAGCCAAAGTTAAGCAAGGTATTGCTTATTAAAGTGTTACTACTTGCCAAAGTATTCTTTATCGTTTCTTTATGTCATTAATCAAATCTCATATAAAAACAACCAGGTTGCTTAGTTCTCTGCTAAGTGAACTGAGTAAATAAATGTTCTTGAAGTCTCAGGAAAATCTTCTGAAGTAAACATTTTATTTCAGTGTATATTATATATTTGGATGTTGTGAATGAAGAAGTCTTTTTTCAAGTGAAAGCAAAATCTGTTTGTATTCCTGTTTTAGATGATACAACTGTTTCTCAATTTTTTTTCCAATATAATCTAATACCTTGCTTAATGGAGATGTTAGCATAATGAAAGTGTGGAGTTGAAAGCTTGAGATTCATTCAGTTATATGCCTTTGCTCGTAGGTGAAGACCAGCATCCCTTTTCTGGGAGTCACACATGCCAGGCTCTCAGAATTCCCCCTCCCTGCCCGCCCCTTCCTCCCGATTCAGCATGAACTAGCCTACAGTAGAGAGCTGTAAGGAGTAATAGCATCAATACTTCAGAAAGCCAAGCTTGAAAAGCAGTTTCTACAGCTATGAAAGGGAATTAACTATAAACCAGAATACTCAGATGTAGCTGGTACCCATATCATTCTCAGCACATCTAACTTATTCCCAAGAAGTAAATTAGGAAAAGCTTAAACATTAACAAAATGACCACTACATAAAGAATTATGTAAAAAATTTTCACTTACTTTTGTTAATTTAAAATTCTCAACTTAAACTTTGCCACAACAGATTGGAGAAATATGGAATGAAGTATGTGAAGAAATAAAATTGGAAAAGTTAAGACTAGTCACGTCAGATAAAATGTCTTTGGAATCTATTACAGCAGCAACAGAAAATATTGGAAAGATGGTCGCTTCCCTGCAAAGTGAGATGATTGAAAGCCAAGCACGCCAAGATGTGCAAAATGAACAAAGAGTATATGCAAAAGTAAGCCAAGGATACCCCTGAGCCTTTGAGGCACAAGTTGTTAATATCAGTATATAAAGTAGATGAAGTTATCCATAAAACAGATTTGTCTTATTTGTGACTATTTCAACACTGAATTATTTTCCTTTATCTAATAGTTATTTTCAATGTCTTTGTGCAATTTTAAAAGAAACTGTGGAGTTAAGAATTTAAATCTAATCACTGTTTTCAGTGTTGGTTTTGCTTTATAATTTAATTTCTCATTTTCTTTTTCTGTGTATATATGTGGTATATGCTTGTTTACACACTTATGTGCATGGAGGTTTGTACATAAATGTGGAAGCTAGAGGTGGATGTTCAGTATCTTTCTTAATCACTCTCCACAAGGTTTTCTCTGAGCCAGAATCCACCAGTTGAGCTGGATTGATGGCCAGGAAATCCCAGAGATCCTCCAGTCTCTTCCTCCCTATCACTGGGCTTACTGTCATAGGCCGCCATGCCAGGCTTTTTCTGTAGGTTCTAGAAATGGGAACTCAGGTCTGCATGCTTGCACAACAAGCCATTCACTGGCTGAGTTCTCTCCCCAGCCCTGTAAATTTTTCAATATGCTTATGTTTTACAAAGTAAAGAGATACTTGACACACTTGTATTCTTGGAAATGTCCAAAAGGGTTCTAAAAGTTGTAACCTGGTTAAATAACATACTTTTCAGAGGAGCTTGAGAGAGAGCTCAATGGTTAAGGGCAGCTGCTGCTGTTCCAAAGGACCTGGGTTCAATTCCCGGTACTTACATGGCAGCTCACACTGTCTATAACTCCAATTCCAGGGGATCCAACACCCTCAAACAGACATGAATGCGGGCAAAACACTAATGCACATAAAATAAAAAAAAAACAAATATATACTTTTAATATATTCTGGCAGTTTACCTGTAATGGAGATAAAGTTGTCTTTCACACCTCATTCTGTCACAGACCTTTACTGTCTTACCATCTATAAGCTTACCCATCCCTCGGCTTCATCCTCACCTCAGTTCCAAAACACTTATGAGCATTGATTCTATACATGCCTATGTAAACTGGTCTGACTTTACTAAACAGAGAAGTCAGCCAGGAAAATAGCAGCCTTCCCTAAAACTTTGCCCAGGTGAGAAACTGCAACGTAGTTTGTTTGCTTGTTTTACCACCTAAAAGGCATTTAAACAATGTCATCCATAGACAGAGAAATGTCACCAGAGATGTCACTTTGTCTTGGTTCTCTGTAACTAGTTAAACACCTATGGCTCCTTGAGATGATCTCCGAAGTGTTGTCTATTGCCTGATCTTTCTTTCCACGTAGACTATTGAATGTTTGATTCTACAGCTTAGGACCTATGTCCATTCACCGGTGGAATGCCACCCCACAGCTAATTGCTTCAAAGTTTTGCTTGCACAAGGTTTTTACGACATGAGTGCTGCTATAAGCTGACTGATCTGCTCAGAACCAAGAGGAAAAGATGGAACGTAGGCTGCCTCTTGACCACTAGTTCTTTTGAATTGCAGAACCTTTGCTGTTTTGACTGAATATTTATTGTCATACCTCTGTCCCCTTTTTTTTAGCAGTTCTTAAGTAGCCCTAAAATATTGTATTTATAATGATATTATGTGTATTTGTATGATACACACATACACACCGATGGCATGCATCCTCTGATTAGACATTTGATGGGGAGCCTATTAAGAAATAGAGTTGTTGCTCAGTAGTTGCCCTTCTAGAGTACAGTCTCACAACAAACTAGCAGTCTCACAAAACTGCTTATCTTGTTGCAGTCAGAGATTAAAAGTAGTTTTGCCAATATAATTTTGGCTAAACTAGTGATCAGTGGCAGCAGAATCTCTTTATTTTCACCTGTGACTTTCTCTTTAAATCCTGCATTTAGTATTCTTGGGACTATAATGTCTTCACAAACAGGAACTATGTTAAGTATCCAGTCTTGCTGAGAATGCTATTATTAAAATGTTTTCAGCAGTTTCCTTTATTTTCCATGGAAAGTAGTTCAAACTTTAACTACAAAATGAATAACCTTTTTCATTTTAAGACTTTTTTGGTTGGTTGGTTGTTTTTTGAGGCAAGGTTTCTATGTAGCTCTGATTGTCCTAGAACTCACTTTATAGAGCAGGCTAGCCTAAAACTAAAATATTTCTGCCTACCTCTGTTTCCAGAGTGCTCAGAGTAAAGGCTTGTACCAATATTCCCCAAAACACTTGTTTTTAAAATTAAGTTATATATTCTAATTTCTCTTTTAGTCAGCCTCAAATTTTCCTTTAGCAAAATGAGGCACTTCCTTTAAAATGGGGACTTCCAAGGCCTTTGGTGTGTTTCATAGAAACTGAAATTCCTAATTTTCTTATTTGTTTCAGATACAGGCCACACATAAGCAGAGAGAACTGGCTAACAAATCCTGGACAAACTTCTTGGCTAGAACGTCAAATGCTAAAACATTAAAGGTAGGATCTTTAAAGCACTTCCTGTTACACACAACAACCAGCCAGTTGTAAGGACAGAGGGTTTTTTTTTTTGTTTGTTTGTTTGTTTTTTGTTTTTTTGTTTTGGTTTTTCGGTTTTTCGAGACAGGGTTTTTCTGTGTAGCTTTGCGCCTTTCCTGGAACTCACTCTGTAGCCCAGGCTGGCCTCGAACTCACAGAGATCCACCTCCCTCTGCCTCCCAAGTGCTGGAATTAAAGGCGCGTGCCACCACTGCCAGCTCAACCAGCCAGTCTTAGGGACGGAATTATGCACAACAACCAGCCAGTCTTAAGGATAGTATTTTTTTGAAGAATGAATATTTATTTCCACTTTTCTAGTAATGTTCTGTAGGATACTACCACTGTTAGATCCTTGCCTGCCTCTTAGACTGACAATTGAAAGCACATTTTACAAATGAAAAACATCCAGGAGTAAGCCAGAGAGAGCTGTGTCCTGCTTCCCATTCTGAGCCTTCTTACTGAAGGATCCCATTTCTATAAGCAGCAGCATGGGGTATAGGAAAGCAAATGTACATCCATCATGCTTTTCTAGCAATTAATACTGTTTTCTTTATAATTTAAAAATCTCCAGAAAGCAAAAAGGCTCCAGGAAAAGGCTATAGAATCCTCTAAATACAGTGAACGACCACAAAATGCAATATTTCACCAAACAGTTATTAAAGGTCTTAACACAACGGTAAGATTTTTTTTCCACATCTCTCTCTCAATAGATAAGAAGTTTGGGCTGCCAAGATGTTATTTCTATAGGAAATTTTGCCTTGTATATTTTGCTTTTGTTGTTCAAATTTTCCATCATTAAGGCTGTCTCCAAGTTACTTCCCATCTTCCCCCAGTCCACCAGTGCCAGGTTAGAGCAGACACAGCCCCCCAGGCTTCCTAAGAAGTTGCTGCCAGTGCTGGTCGGTGCATTGGTTGTGTCTTGCTTGTAGGATAAGCCACTTCCTTTGCCCAGAAGTAGACCTGTCACACATTCCAGTTTCTTAGTGATCTCTGTTGAGCAGTTTGTCCCTGGCCACAAAACTAACGAGTGACAGAAGAATTCAAGCCCTCTGTCTTGTCACCAAAGTCCTTGTCTCTCTCTTATGTCACACTGTTTCTGTTGTACTTGGTGTCTTTTCCAGAGCAAGCCATAGGTTATGCGGGCTTTTTGTTATCAAAAAGGCTTATAAGTAGACGTTGAGATATGTGTCTTTTCCTCTTCCAGGTACCTTCAGGTCGGGTGGTGACGGTGGAAAGCACTCCTGCCCGGTTACTGGGGGGACCTCTGGCTGACACAGACATCGCTCTCAGAAAACTACCTATCCGAGGAGGAGCTCTGCAGCGGGTCAAGGCGAAGGCTGTGAATGAGCCAAAGAAGAACGTCCCCACATGAAGTGCTCCAGAACCTTCTTGAAATATTCTACCTATAACTTTGTAGCTAAATGTATATTTATATTCAAATGTAAGGCAACATTTAGAATAACTATTTTAGGAAAATATTATAAAATTAAAGTCAGGATAATACCACTTATTTTTATTGAAAACATCAACATATATCAGAAACGTGGTCACCATTATCTTTGGAAAAAAACTGTTGGTCCCTTAACTGAAATTGTAAAATTTGTTTATCAGGACTTTTGGCTAGATATCAATTACTTCAGATAGTCTACCCTGAAGGACATTTGTATGGACTTTGTGTCTCCCTTCCTGAGTAATGTAGACTGTAGGCATTGTTGAACCAAAGGGCTGAAACTGGCTTTGTAGGGATTTCCTTCAGCAGCCCCAACTTACAATCTTCCAGTGGAGAAGAGTGAATGCATTTTTCTCAATTTGTGCAGCTCACTCTACATCTTGGAGCCATTGGTTGGTCACATGCCCACTCCGGAACACCTCACCTTGAAGTCAGCCAGATCTGAGTACTCCTTGCTTGTGGAGCCATAAACAGTCCAAAATTATCTAACATACCTGGATGGAGTCAGGAATCAAGGTGCTATCATCAGATGGACACATGAACACCAGGAGCAGCAAATAATATGTTGGTGAAAATAGAAAATAAATGTATCTATTATAGAGGGCAGTGTCAGTCACAAGCTATACAGCAAAAATAAAAATGCGGATACAGATGGTTTTACTGTTAATATATAACTTTTCAAAGTGGAGCTGGAGAGATGGCTCAGTGGTTAAAAGCACTGGGTGCTCTTCCAGAGGTACCCAGGTTTAATTCCCAGTGCCCACATGGCAGTTCACAACCATCTATAACCCAGTCCCACAGGACCTTGATCCCTCTTCTAGTCTCCTCAAGTACCAGACACCCACGTGCACAGACATACATGCAGGCAAAACTCCCATATGCACAAAACAGATAAATAAAAATCTTAAGTAAATAAAAGTTTGAAGCTATTTCTAATGCTATTTCTCTAATGGGGAAGTAACAAGTAGTGTGTGGGGGAACAGATAGAAGAACAACATGAGATGTTGGTCACACAAACAGCACCAAATAATGCCTCGTTTCTGTCTCAGACACAACCAGAATCCTTATGCAGTGTCCATAGCTAAGAGCAATGAGTCGTCACAGCATTTGTAGACTATGAACTTCCCCAGACTCTTAGTTCCCCAAAGGCAAGGGAGAAAACTTGTATAATTTACTATTATGATCAACACCTCAGTCAATAAGTTAGTGGTGTGGCCTTGACTCTTGCAGCCTTTCTCTTGAGGTCTTCAAATGCAGCAGTACACTGACCTCAAATGGAAGAATAGCCCCACAGGATACTATGCAAGTAATGCCAAGCATGTTAAAGGAGTTTGAATATAAATACTTCAAAGTAATTATAGCTTTTCTCCAGTTATAAGGCATAAGTACCATGGTATAAATATAAACACGTCATTGGGAAATTGATATGATGGAGCTGAGTATCAGTTTTGCACATAGTACAATGTCCTATCTCCAGATTGATTTAGACTGGTCACCATCAGGATTATCTAATGTCTACAGACTGTTCTGCTACTCATTAGAAAGAGAGAAGGCAAAATAAGACAGGTTATTTTCTAACAGATATTTACCACATGAAGAAGTGTAGGCTGATGGAAAGCAGTAATAGTGCTTACTGCAGAGACCATAGAGATGGTAGACAGGTCTAAGACATTTGTCTGGCATAGTTCTAGCCATCATACAGTGAGCCAGGAAGACCACCTCTCCAATAGCATCACAAACTTTTCTACTTTTCTTTATTTATATCCTGTTCACGCTCCTCTTGAATCCTAGTGGATATGCTGTCTAGGCTGCCCTGCCCGAGAGGTGGGCAGGATTTTCTTCCATGAGTCAAGCTTTGAAACTGAAATGTGTACTAATCAGGTAAATAAAACTTGTGTTTGGGAATCAGAATTAGCTGTTTGGTATCCTTAAGGTCTCTGGAAACTCATCAGTTATGTGTTGTTAAATGAACTCTGCATAAACCCAAACCCATGAAACAAATTTTGAGCCTAGACAGTACAACTACAAAAAAAATGCTGGCTTAAAAAAAAAATAGCTGACTTCATCGGATAATTTGCGTAAAGCAAGAAAGAGAAATAGTATGTCCCCATACTCCTGCTCCTCAATACCATTTTGGAATTCTTTTAACTTATATTTTTATGTCATTGAACTGCTTTTGAATTTATTGTTACTGTTTTTCCACCTTTTGTCTGATTGTGATGAAAACTCTGAGCATCAAAGATTGTGTCTAGATTGTTCACCAATATTCCTCTACCTCAGTGAGCATTTGCTGAATGAATGAAGGACAAACAGGAGTGAGTTTTTCTATACAGATGAGGACGTGATTTTTGCGATTTACTGTAGGGAGCAGATGCAGTACTGAGTGAGTATGTGTTGTTGATGTTAGTACAGCATATTGTAGTGGTATTTGCTCTACCCATGACCTTGGGCTAAGCCTCTGTGTGTTTACTTGGGACCAAACAGCTGCAAGACATGGGTGGGAGAGATTCCTTCAGACCAGGCAGGACCAGAGAAACTTCCGGCTACATCATATCATGGTTCTCAATGATTCAGACCCATAGGAATGGCAAAGACTTCCCTGGGTCAAGCTCAAGGAAACGGCAATGCTTCTCCCTGGACCGTGTGTGAACACTGACAGTGTATACAGAAAGCATCAACCACAACTTCCTCCTTCTGAGTGATTATAGCCTGAGACTGATCCAGGACAGAGACCTCCCACTGAGACTAGCTGACCACCTCTTCCTTGTGCTGTACATGATAAATGAGTTTTCTGCTTGCTGAGTAGGTGCCCTCCATCAGAGAGAACACATCCCAGCTGACCATAGCTTTTCTCTGTATGTGTCTGTCCTTTCTTCATTCCCACATCTACCCAGTCAGGTTTCCAGGACCAAGCGATGCAGGATGTGGCAATCTCCTGGGAGAAATTTTAACGTATCTAAATTATTAAAATTGCTTACAATGAACTGTTCTAAAACAATGCTCATTTTAGCAAGTGTTCTTATTTTAATTTTTTTTAAAAATGTATTTGTGTGTGTGTTTACATGTGTATCACACGCAAATAGGGGCAAGAGGATAATTTGCAGAACTGTCTCCTTCCACAATGAGGGTCCTAGGGATGGAACTCAGGTCATCAGCCTTGGTGGCAAGCACCTTTACCCACTGAATCTTCTCTCCAGCCCAATGCCATTATTTTTAAATAATCTAGTGTAACAGGATAAAATTTAGGAGAATGAGGAGACCATTTGTAATCTATTTAGGTTGGAAGGCTAACTACTCATTTTATTAAAGCTGAAATGTTTATCATTGACTAAATAGATTTTTTACAGTTACTATGGGTGATTGAGGACAACTGTTCAGATAAATCTTAGACCCAAATTACATAGTTTTGCTTTATGGCACTGAACTATTGAACTGTGATCATTTGTGCACAAATTATGAAAGCCATTAAATTGTTTCCAAGGAAAACCCTGATACCTCTTCAACCTGCCTTTAAAAAAATGGATTTTAGTCATCTTATTAGTACCAGCTGATTTCCAGAGCTCAGGGCTCCTTCCTTAATGAGCAAAATATTTTTAACCTAAAAATATATTGGACAAAAAATATTGGACCTCCAATCTCATTTTGTTTGTGACCCAGCTAATATATTATTATGCAAAACTTGGTTACATGAAATAATACTTGTGTGGTGGTTTGAATGAAAATGGCCTAATAGGCTCATAAGGAGTTACACTATTAGGTGTGATCTTGTTGGAGTAGGTGTGGCCTTGTTGGAGGAAGTATGTCACTGGGGGGTGGGCTTTGAGGTTTCAGAAGCTCAAAGTAGGCCCAGTAGCTCACTCTTCCTTCCTGATGTCTGAAGATCCAGACGTAGAACTCTCAGCCCCTCTCCAATACCATGTCTCCACCATACTTCCCACCATGATGATATTGGACTAAACCTCTGAAACTGTAAGTCAGCCCCAATTAAATGTTTTCCTTTTTAAGAGTGCCATGGTCATAGTGCCTCTTTGCAGAAATAGAAACCCTATCTAAGGCAACTTGTCAAGTAATATTTGAAAAGCTAAGAGGTTTGTTCATTTTTTTCTTCTTTTTTTTTTTGTATTTCAAGACAGGAATTCTTTGTGTAGCCTTAGCTGTCTAGGACCTTGCTCTGTGAACCAGGCTGTCCTCCAAATCACAGAGATCTGCCTGCTTCTGCTTCCTGAATGCAAGTGCTGGGATTAGAGGCATGTGCTACCACAGATGGTTTGTTCCTTCTTCAACACTGAAGGTTCTTAACTTGCAGTTCATGTACCCTCCTTAAATTTGTATATGTATATAAAACCCTTACTAAAGCTCTAGTATTACTTCACGAGAATTTCAGAGTGGTCCAAACACCCTCTTTTAATTCAAGGTTTACTCCTGAATCAAGTCAAATCATCACACGGTTACATATTTATAGTTTCTAGTACTATTTTTGCCATTTTCTTAAAGTTTCCTTATATTTAATTTGGTTGTGCCTACATCATTTTACACAGAGAAAAACATGTCCTCATCATCTAAAACACTTGAAAACAATGTTTACATCACAGTAGCCAATCAGGAAATCTATAGGGCAGATTTCTATTGGTTCTTTGTCCTGGAAAAGTGTGGGGATTTCCTAACTGTCTATTGGTTCTTTAGTGGGTTTTTTTTTTTTGTTTTATTTTGTTTGTTTGTTTTTGGGTTTTTTTGTAAACACAAACTTCAAACTGCTTTTGAGTCCTTCACTTTGAAACTGAGAAATCTCACCAAGTTTGCAGGTCTTTTTGTCAAAGACGCAGGGGTTGGGCAGAGGCCGTCTTTGGGTATCTTCCTCTACTACTCTCCATTTTATTTTTTGAGACCAGGCTTTTCACTGAGCCCCAGCCCAGCAATTCTATTAGACTGGCTGTTCAGGAAAGCCCCGGGTCTTCCTGTCTCCCCTCTCCCAGTGCGGGGCTTGCAGACACATGCTCCTTCCTCTACCTGGGTGTCTAACCTTAGGCCCTCATGTTTGTGCCACAAGCACTTGACCAACTTGATCCATCTCTCAAGCCCCAAAAGTTATTGACTTGATGCATACAATCAAAATCATTAATACCATAACTGTGTCTTATTAGTTCTCTGTAATCATTTCCCACCGCTCCAATTTCATCATCTACTATGTGCCATTCTTTTGTTTGGTATATTTCTTTAAAGCTGCATACCATTTATGGAATACGAGTGTGAGTTGTAAATAATATAAAAATGACTAAATATAAAATGTGACTAACATAATACCAAGGCAAAAATTCCATCAGGCTGTGCTTTGCTAAATTGTAGCTTTTTAATTTTTGTTTGTTGTTCCTTTTTTAATTTTGAGACAATATCAGTTATACCATAGGGGCTGGAGAGATGGCTCAGAGGTTGAGAGCACTGACTGCCCTCCCAGAGGATTTGGGTTCAATTCTTGGCACCCACGTGGTAATTCATAACTGTCTGTAACCCCTGTGCCAGGAGATCCAATGTATTCTTCTAGCCTCTGCAGGTACTGCATGCCCATAGTACACACACACACACACTCAGGGAACATATCCATACACACAAAAATTTAAAAAAATAAAGAATTGTACCATAAAGGTTTTAGTCCTTAATACATAGAAAAATATTTAATATATAAGATGGATTAGTGTTGAAATGTAATTTCAGAAGGCAAAGAGAATATTAAGATTAAATATCACTTTTAGATACTGGCATTTAGTTGGGGAATAGTTTTAAAATCAATATTAGGGTACCAGATATTTTATAAAATTGATTATGACTTCTCTCTACTGACTAGTTTAACAAAATCATATTTTCATTTGAAGTAGTATTTCAAACAAAGACAACTTGACAAAATGCTTTTTAAATAACAAATTATTGACAAATTACTTAAATATTTGCAAATAATCCAATCACTGTCAATAAAGCAATTATATATCTAAAGAAAGAAAACCATCAGATTAAGGAACTGGAAATCATCATTTTAATTACAACCGGACTTGACAAGTACTAACAGGATTATGCTTTCAGTTGGCATCTTGCTTGAGGTATTTTTTGTGTTTTTCTTCCTAAATGTAAAACATGTTTTATTATCTATTTCTGTAGTATTGAGGGAAATTAATATTTCTTAATATAAGATTTCATTCTTCTATGCAACACAATTGAAAATGTTTTGTTCAAAAGGCTACAACATGCCTGATATTTAAGTCATACAATATGAATAGATACAGAACTATATGGCTTTCTTATAAACTACTCACGGGGAAACAATAAGATGATTTCAATGATCTAGCAATGTATATGTTCCAAGATCATTTATAATCAAGCACTCTCCTGATTTCTAAATAATGTGAAAATGAAAAAATATAAAAAAACTAAACATGACAAGTTTGCTAGCTTATTTGATAAACCTGAAATAACCAGAAGGACTAAATAGCGATTTTTTAATAAAGCCACATCACTACTTCCGTAGGTATACCTTCAAATCACCTCTTGTCATTTTCTGTGGAAAATTATACTTGGAAGATACCACCTGTCTTCTGCCCATTCCATGAGACCTTGAAAGCAAACAGTCTATGTACATATCCCAGAAGTCTTGGGCTATGTTTAAGAAGATGCTGTAATGGCCAGGCCGCTGAGATTTTTGCAAGAACAACATGAAATTCCAGAAGGCATCCACGTTGTGCTCTATCTTGAGTTCCTTGAGGTCTATCAGTGTCAGAGAGCATGTGTTCCAGCACTGAAGATCTACATCTTCTGTGATGCCTGGACTGATGCTGGCTAGCACTCCCTTTTGAAATTCAAAGTCAGCATTTGTGAGATTGAACAGCACGATGCAGCCCAGGGGAAGGTAGACCCATCTCCTTGCAGCAGAACCCATCCTATACAGAGAAAAAAGAGAAGTTTAAAAAGAAAAAATATTCAATACTTAGTGATCAATTTAACCTTAGAAAATTAAAAATATGTTTTATGGTATAATTGAATGTATATTTGTTGGCTTTCCTCTGAGTTGCTGACTCTCAGACCTTCCTTTGAAAGGATATTATGATTCTGGCTTGACAACCTAGTGTCTTGGGAGTCACTTAAATCTAGTGTATGTTTGTGAAGATGTGATCTTCATTTCACCATGGACCTTTACAGCTGCAGGGAACCTTGGAAGCATGTGAATGCTCTTCCCTGTGCAGATTAGTGCACTTCTCAGCGATGTGGTCTCCTGTCTCCCTGTCCAAGAGGATTAAAGTGCAACAACTCATTCTACGTGAGTTATGAGAGGTTTTGTTGGGTTTTAATTCAATTATTAGAAATCTACTCCCCTAAAGGCACTGGATATCTCAGGTATTCCTGTTTTTTGTTTGTTTTGTTTTCCACTGAAAGATATTTGTTAAGCACCCCTGTCCTGGGGATCCTGGCTTTTCTTAGGTTCTTTAGGATTAGTTTAGAGATGAAGATATAGCCATAGAAAAGCAGGAAGATAAGGTGGGTACAAATGAGTATGAGGTGGTTCAGGGTCAGTAACAGTCAGCAAATAGTGCAATGTTCTAGTGGCTTATCTACAAAGTTTCCCTGTCAGTTGGTTCTTCAGCAAATCGACCTAGAACACATGGGTAAAGATCAAAAACTAACTTGCCAATAGATTGCCGCATAGGTGTTCGTCCTCACTGAGGGCACTCTAAATGCTCCTATACACACCACCACCTCAACAGCCAGCTCAGACGGATGGGGTGAAGAATCCAGAAGCCAGAACGCAAGACTCATCTCCTTTCTGCATACTGACTTTCTCCTCCTCTCTTTAAAGAAACTAATTTCTTCCTTTTAAGGAAGAAAGAAATTTAAACAGTATTCAGGTCGTTTTACACGGTCGGAAATTGTGCAGATTGCATGTAGAGCGAACTGGCAGGGGCAGGTGACAGTTCTAAGAGGAAGTGAGGGGTGGGCTCCAAGACTTTCATTCTCTCTCAATTGGTTAGTTTCCTGACCAACGCCCTTTCTACCTATGGCAGCCTCGATGGGACGCAGAAGAGTGACCCCTCCCGGGAACCAGGGAACCGAATACCTTCAGTGGATGTCCTGGCAAGGTGGCACCCGAATGCGCCTCCGGCTCGGGGACAGACGGGAGGTGTCCGTGCAGGCTCCTGTCTGGGGGACCCGGGTTGTCTGTGCAAGCTCAGGACGTCCCACCCCGGGACGCAGGAGGAAGGTGGAGACGATGTTGCAAGACCCGGGGTGGCAGGGGTTGGGAGCGGGGACCCTTTGCACTGAGCCGGTGGCTCTGTTGCGGGCGCCTCTCTGGAGACAGCCTGGCAGGACCGCGCTCCTTTTCTAGGGACAGAGCAAGCCCAGCAGTGGATGGCCACGCCCCCTCGGGGGGTCCCCGAACCCCGCCGCTCCTCCCGCTACCGCCTATCCAGGCTTTGCTTCCTCGTGATCACATCTGTCTTTTCTTCCTGGCTCCCTCATTCTGTTCTCTGAGACTCCTGTTGGCGGTAGGCAGTCACCACCCCCAGCTATCTTCTCTTCCCTAGGCACCCAGCGACCGCGCCTGTGTCCACAGGAAAATTCTCTTAAGACTGGAGACCTGTTAAAAATCCTAACCCTCCCTGATGGGGTTTAACCTCCAGCTTATCACCATTTAAATTATTAACATTAACCTCTCCACAAGCTCAAGCGTTACCTCTCCTGTACCTAAATACACAGTTTAACTCTGGGAACGGTTTTCTGTAGCCTTCAGTAGAAAAAAGACTTTCAGAAAGTCCCTTATATGGTATGCCTGTGGTGGTATTGCCTATGGTCCAGCATTGGCTCATCGTTAGGACAATCATGGGTGTTATGCCTGTTTCCTATGCTCAAACTCCATGGCAATGGTAAGATGCATGAGACAGAAAACCAAACCAAAGCCCTGGTTTACCTCTTCTTCCCTGTAGGCACGTCTCTTTGCCTTGCGGCTTCTTGAGCTAGGATGGAGATGAATTCCAACATCCCCAATTCACTATCCCTTCCTCTACACTAAAAAGGATTCCTCCATCAAGTAATTGCTACTAGTAGTACTTTCCTGGTCTCCTCACATGAGTGGAGTTTTAGCACAGTTAACCATAGTACCTCATATCTTGACCTTAAATCCTTCCTGTGTTCCTTCTGCCTCCAGGACCCGCTCCTGTGTAAAACAGAGTTGAGAAAAAGGGGCGATTTGTTACTCAGATTTTGTAGGACACATGTAAATCTATCTCACACCAATATGCTTCTCCAGTGTTTTAGGTATCTCAGTCACAATTATTCTTGGGCTCTCATAGTAGGCAGATCAAAAGTTACCCAATATAACACCTCATCTGAAATTTGAACTTTGTACTCTTCTATGAAATTCTCCCACTCATCTGCTGGGAGAATTTCACGTGATTCTGCACACACACACACACACACACACACACACACACACACACACAAAACCTTAAGGAAGCAATTTCTTGTACTTTTCTCTTTTTGTACTATTCAATTAATGTTATCCACTTAATTGTTTCTTCTAAAATGAATTAGCTATTATTTCTGTTAAATAATCATGAAAATCCTATATCTTTGTTAAAAAATAATTTTCCAAAAAATACTGTACCCGAATGCAAATATTGTAAACTCTTTATAGAAAAGCCGTAAAATATACGGAGGCAGGCAACAGTTGATATATTTCTTTCCAGTTCCTTTTCACAATTGTTTCACTCCCCTTAGACCACTACAAATTACTTGAAGTATAGAGTATTACAAAATATATATGAAAACAGTGTTTTTTTAAATAAACGAAGCTGGAACTTGGTTACCTATAGAGAATAAAATTGAATTCAGATCACCTCCTCATGCTATCACTAAACTCAATCCTAGGGATATTAAAAATTGGAATGTAAAAAAACGAAATTTCATAACTTTTAGACTTAAGAACATCTTTATGATTTGAAGTTGGGAGAGGTTTTTAATGGTAAAGATAAAAGAAAAATAATATTCGATTAATTTAAAATTACTGTTATGCTACTCAAAGTTATAACAAATATAAAAAAATAGGGCTTGGGTTGTAGTTCAGAATGCTTAGCTACCATGCCTGAGGCCCTGGGTTCAATTCTCAATACCAGCCCCCCAAAAATGGAAAACAAAGATTTTTTTTAGTTATAAAGGATAAGGTGTTTCAGCACATATAGCCACGAGGTAATTGTGATTAGGGAGCCAAACCATAAGAACTTTCTGTGGAATCAACAAGAAAAAGATAAATGTCCCAATAGAGATCTGAGGTCATTTTTTGTTTGTTCGTTTGGTTTTTGTTTTGTTTTTTTGAGACAAAGTTTCTCTGAATAACAGCTCTGGCTGTCTTGGAGCTTGCTTGGTAGACCAGGCTGGCCTCAAATTCACAGAGATCTGCCTGCTTCTGCCTCTCTAGTGCTGGGATTAAAGGCTTGTGCTACCAGTGACCATCTTGAAATTTGAAGTCTTAAAGAGACATTTCTCAGATAACACAAAATAATGAACACATAAGCATATTCATAATGGCATGGGAGAGCAAGTAAGCACAAATTAAAACTACAATTCGATATTAACTAATACCTATCAAATAAAATACTTAATAAGTCTTAGAATATCAAGTGATGGTGAGCACAGCAAGTATATTACAGTTCTCCAAAGAACCAGAACCAAGAGGATAGTTATATTTATACATAAATGGTATTTCATAGAAAGGTGCACTCTCTTTCTCACCCACACACATATAAAGATATAATATAAATAAATGACTCATGCAATATAGAACTAGAGGTTCAGGAGAACTGTTGGTACAGTTCTAGTTGGATTCCAAAGACCTGAAAGCTAGAAGAGAACTAATAACCCATCCCACAAGATCAGGAAGAGAGCGAACTCTCCCTTTCTCAGCCTTTTTGTTTTCTCAGGCCCTCAGCGGATTGGATGATACCTGCTCAACAGATTGGAACAGTAAGGCAATCTGCTTTATTCAGTTTGCCCTTTCAAACACTAATCTCACTCTAAATCAAACTCACAAACTCACCCAGAAACGTCTACCAAATGCCTGGACAACTCATGGTCAAGTTCACACATGTAACCCACTTCAGAAAGTAGCAGCACTTTTACATAGTACTAGGAATGCTGTAAATTTTATAATTAGACCACAATTGGCACTATAATCTAAGTCATAACACACAAAATCTTTTATTTTTTTGAGAACTTCAAACATTCTGTATGTCCATTTAGCAAGCTAATAGCACTAGGTTCTCCCCTAGGACCTAGGGCCTAGCTAGCCCCACGTTTTTGGCCCAGTTACCAGTATCAAGACTAAGTTCTGCCTTCTGGAGTGGGCTTTAAAGCCAATCAGAAGGTGGTTGGTTACTCCCCTAACATTCATGCTACTATTGCACCAGTGGATATGGACCAGGACACTAAAGGCCAGGATAGTCTTTATTGTAGCTCACAGGGTTCACAGACGGAGAAGACTTGATTATTTTTCTCCCAAGTAGCTAGATTGCATAGCATCTTCAAGCACTATGAAAGTTAGCCAGTAAGGATCAAGTTTCAGGTTGGTGCCAGCATGATTTCTCCATGTCCTGTGACTCGGGTATGCGGTATCTTCAGCAACAGGATCTTGCCATCAAGGTCTGGAAGGTAACCAAGAGCAATAGCTTGTAATGCTTGGGGGATCGATGGGACCTCCCTGGTCAGCAGCTCAAAAAGAGGCAACCCATACCAGTAATAGGTTTTTCTGGTAGCCTACAGTGTCTGCTTTGAGGGTGACACTGATGAACATGGAGGAGGGAAGAGAAGGCAGCTGGTAAAAATGGCGAGTTGATAAGCTGTATGAGAGCTGGCCCTTGGTCTTCTGCAGTGTCTGAAAATTACCTAGAAATATAATTAGATTTGAGATGATTTTCTTTTGATGGAACATGAGTTGCTGCCAGAAGATGTACATTGGCAACAGAAAGTCTAGATGATTAGAGGGCACTGTGCTCAACTTTAGGGCCCATAAACTGGAACCTGGATCAATGAAGGAAGAAGATTAAGACCTTTGGACAGTCTCCAGGATAGAACAATAGGATGCAATTGACCTGTCAGAGTGCTGGGAGGCACTGGGAGAATTGGCTACAAATGATCTGGCAAAAAGGGAGTACAGAGGCAAGACTCAAAAGCACCCAAATTCCTGAAACGACCGTGAAGACTGGTTTTGGGATGTGCATCTGTAATCCCAACACTAGGGAAACTGAGGCAAAAGAATCGGTACTTTCGTAGGATATCACGAGCTACATAGTGAGATCCTCTCTCTCAAAAAGTGAGAGTGCATAGTAAGTGCCTTCACAAGTTTAGACTTTAGAGTTGATTAATTATAAAGCCAAATGTACTACCAAATGTACTATCCATCCCATTGACCATTCTAATAAAAAAATTAACCCTCTAGGAACTGGAGAAAAGGATCAGCAATTAAGAGCAGTTGCTGCTCTTCTGAAGGCCTGGAGTTTTCTGTTCCCAGCTCCGATGTTAGGCTCACAATGACCTGTAATTTCATCTCTAAGGAATCCAGTGCCTTCTTCCTGTCTCTATGGGTACACACACACACACACACACACACACACACACACACACACACACAAATAAATCTTTTTAGAGTACTTTTTAAAAAATCCCTATAAGCAAGTATGCTTTCCAAGAATTATTCTTACTAAAATGCTTTTTACCAGAAGTAAAGTATTCCTCATGGTCCCATCATGATTGTTCTGTCCCCAACCCATTTCCAGTGTCCCCACACTTCAACTCCAAATTAGATCAAGAGTATCTCTGCCTTCTTCTTTGTCGCTTTAGCCCTGACTTCACTCCCTGTGCCATTTATTTGCACATTACTATGTGTTGTTTCCCCTCAAGATCGTTTACCAAAAAGTACACGTATTACAGACTTTTCTAGTGACTGTCATAAGCTATAAAGACCACTGAGGTATTTCTAGCTGATTTCTATTTCTGTGCTGGGAATTTCCAGCGTCTCAACAGCCTTAGTCCTTGAGCACTTCAGAACCTTAGTGCTGCCTATAAAGAGTTTCCAATTTAATCAAGACAATAGCCTCCTCATGTGTCCCCCTGCTTCCTCTCTTCCAACCACTCACTTGCAATTTTGCCATGCTTGTGTTCATCCTGATTCTGCTTTACATAGCACACATCCCTGGGAAATATTGTCATCATCACTCCCCACAGCATCCAGAAGAGCGCTCCACACACAGCAGGCACATGCTTCTGCAGAATCGTGCCGAATACCTACAAAAAGAGTAATATTTCAAGTCATTGACTTTCTGACGCATCGTAATGAAAGACATTAATTTTAAATATCCACACCTCCAATTCCCTCTGTTAATCCTTAATTACAATGCATTTATCAAAGTGTAATTCAATGACCTTGCTGGTATAGAGAGCAGGAAATGAGGCTGAAACAAATAAGGACTCTGTAGAGACAGAAAATGTTCTTGTCTGATAATTGAGGGAAGAAACAGCACTATTTTTCCAGGAACATAGGAGAGGATGATGAACAGAATAGTGACTCTGAGATAAGAGAAAAAGTTCAGGACAGAGGTAAGAAAAGATTTTCAGTTCCTCCTTCTTCAAAAGGAGGAGGAAGATGAAAAGAAGAGGAAGAGGAGGAGGAAAAGGAAAGGGAGGAGGAGGGGGAAGATCATTAGTATAAAACACTTTGTAATTATTTAAGAAAGGGAAGGAAAGAAGAGGCAATTTGATTAGGACATAGCAATTGAAACATTAAAGACATAAGCATTGCACAGTATAATGGCCTCATGTGATAGTCAGTGTTCTCTAAAGGAACAGAATTGATAGAATGAGGAGACTGATCAGACTGCCTTATTTGATATGATCTGGGTAGTCCAACAGTGACTGCCTCACACTGGAGAAGCCAAGAACCTGGTAGTTGCTTTGTCAACAAGGCTGAACATCTCATTAAAGCCTGGAGAGCTGCTGGTTTTCAATCTACTTTCAGCCAAAAGAAGCTGGTTCTAATATCAATGAAGGACTGCCATAGCAATAGGATAGATGAACTTGCTAACAAGAGCAAAGGCAAGCAGGAAAAAAAAGAGGTTTGCTTCTTCCCTGTCCTTTAGTGCGGACTGCCGCCAGAAGGTGCCGCCCACATTCAGGATGGATCTACTGCAAACAGTATGATGAAGAAAGGCCCTCACAATAGTGTCCAGCAACTTGAGATTTGGTTGATTCCAGATGCAGTCAAGTTGACAACCAAGATTAGTCATTATGGTAGTCCTGTGGTTAGATCCCTTGTGATTCTCAAACTTATGTGGATCTTTTGGATGCCCATAAGTGGCATGAGAGATTTGTGTGTAGACTTCCATGGCACACAGATGGGGAAAGTGTACAGTTTTGTTTTTTTTTTTAATCATGTTTTTGGTTAGCTCTGAAAGTTAGATCCGAAAAGGAAGTTAAGCAGACTTAATGTCTTCTCTTGTGCATTTCTCCTTTTGTTAGATTTTTTTAAAATTTTAACTCACTTTTGTTTTTTAATTTTATGTGCACAGGTGGTTTGCCTGCATGTGTATGTGTGAACACATGTGTGACTAGTGCTCACAGACACAAGGAGAAAGAGTTGGATCCCTTGAAATGAAGATACAAATAATTGTGAGCCACAGTGCAGGGGCTGGAAATCAAACCCAGGCCCTATGCAAGAACAGCCAGGCCTCTTAAACCCTGAGTCATCTCTTCAGCCCCTTTTATTTGTTTTTATTATTATAGGAAAGTAAGCATAAAATTAAACATTGGATTTTTATTAAATAACAACATATAAATTGTAATTAATTGTTGTAGACTCTATGCCATCCAGTTATGCCATTAGAAGCACTTTATTCTTCCGTGTTTTGGTACCTATTACATACCTTCTCAGTACCCTCTAGCCTCTCTGCCCTTTCCAACTTCTAGGACTTCCTAAAAAGAAGGACATTTGTTCTTCACTCTACTTTTATGCAGTCAGATTTTAAGTTCCATAATCCAGTGAGGAATGTGGTACTTGTCTTTCTGTGCCGTGTGTGTTCCAGTTAACATGATGTCCTCTGGTCCCACCCATGTCCAGCTACCATTCTAATAAAGTGCTGGGTTAGATGAATCATAGCTTTGATTCAGTGGCAATTCTTTGTAACTACGAAAAATAAAAGAATTCAAGATTACTCAATTTTATGTCCTATCTAAGTCTATTTCTGCCGTAGCCTTTTATATCTAGTCTGGCAGTATGTTTTGTATGTAATCTTTGCTTTCTTATTGTAGCATTTCAGTATCTTAGGATGAAGCAACATGAAACTGATGTGGCTATTGGTTTTTCACCTCTGTGACCTCTACTTACCCACCGTGTATTATGTAGCTCATCCTCTCTTAAGAGGCTCCTTTAGCTAATAACCCAGCATTGCTTCTTTGATGAATAAACAACCATCTTTCATCTGTGAGAGGATTTTCTTTCAGGATTTTGGCATAGCAGGATTGACATTAATAACATTTGAAGATGACATTTCTGTGAGACTTGACTTCATTGATGAGTAGGTATAGTCATTCTTGATATTGTTGCATTAGCGGCACATGAGGGGGCAGCTCTGACATTGTGAGACCAACCCTTGGAGGTTTATTTGAAGGGTTATTGCTTCATTTCCATTTCAGAAGAAAAAGGAGCTGGGGAATATCTCTGAATACATATTATTTTAATACCTTTTATAGCTTTTCACCATACTAAATTATTAAGAAAAGATAAATGGTAAGTTTTTGGTATCTCAGAGAAGCAAAAAAATAATGTGTATTTAATACAACTTAATTCTAGCCTCTAATTTCACATTTTCCCCAACAAAAAATTTCTCAGTTACCGAATGACAAATTTCAGACGACACACCAACTGGAGCTTCTAAGTAGATGTTTCAAATTAAAATAATGCGCGAAACTCAATCTGAGGTTTGTAAGTGATCAAAACAGCCTTAAACCTCTGAGGTCCTCCGCTCCTCAAGCTGTGGATGTTGAGGTGGACTTGATTTCTTCATGCTCCTTTAGGTGGAGAAGCATCCCCAACAAATCTATTGAAAGATCTTAGTGTCTCCCTACTACCCCCCACAGTGGCATGTCCAGAGAACCAAGAGGTGAAGAGATTGGCTCACCCCTTAGTTTGAAGGACAGAGTTTTTAGTGCTTTGAGTTTGCACTGTTCTTCTAAATTTGTGTGGTGAAAAATGTTTCATGGCCTGGAGGCTGGGTGTGGGATAAAGTTTGCTTTGGCTTCAATCTATTCAGGCAGGCCATCAAAAGAGAAAAAGTGACTGGGTTTTGCCTCAGATATCATTCAACAGGTTGGGAGAGCAGAGGTGGTCTAAATCCAGTCAAATGCCTGTCTGTCCACTAGGTTAGCAGAGCAAAGAAGTCCCAGGGATGGGACAAGCTCTCAAAACACCCACCACCCATGAGAGACTTAGCCTCAACATTTGCAAATTCCAGAAACTCAAATCTAGTCTAACAGTGACAAACTCAAATATAAATTGTCATACCTTTCCTGTCTTTCTTCCCTTGGTTCAAATTTGTATTATCCTGAAGCTGATGTTAATATGTTTGTACCTTAAATCAGGGCTAACTAAGGAGAGGTCAGGATGTACCTTTAAACTATTACTGATTATTATTGAGAACCAATACTTTTTAATTTTAATGATTTATGGTAAATAAGAGTGAAGTTTAAATCCATTAGGAGAAAATGGTAATTACAAGCATTTCTATTGAAGGAAGTACATCTTAAGTGTGAGAGACTTACCATAAGCCAACTGCATAAAAATCAGCATTTAGGGCACTCAGAAACAGTAATACTAGTAGGAAAAAGGGAAAATTAGAGGAAAGAGATCATGCAAGAAAATGAACCATAAAAAGGAACTCTCAGAGGCATTTTTAGAAACAGGAATTCATAGCAAGGAACTTTGTCTTGTAGAACAAGGTGTCTACAAATCTGACCAGGAGTGAGATCCAGAAAGCAACTCAGTGTTGAAATGATGATGATGATGATAAACAATAACAAATGTAACTACAACCCAAACACCCAGAACTTAAATAGATTCAGAATGAAATGTGAGTCTAAGACAAATAAGAGCTGTAGACTTTCAGAACTGTTCCCCCTCTAAAGCCAGAGTCAAGAAAATATTATTTTGTTCACATAATATACCTGAAAAAATATGACATGAGAAAGTAGTGTGTCAAAGGAGGATTTATGGAAGGTGTGTTTTCAAACGATCAGCAGAATCTCCAACCTTCTTAGTGAGTGGATCTTGAAATGGTTAGCTTCTCAGCCTCTGGGTGGCCTGAGCTGGATCCAGTGGCTGTTGAGCTGCCCTGTTCTGCTCCTGTTGGCAAAACTGAGTGGGAGAACCAACGCTTCTGAATCTACAGTGTCTTAAGGCCACATCGTCTCTGTGGGCTAAAAAAGTCTTTGGAGTGCTCATCATCTGAAAGTGAGCAGAAAATCGTGGAGCTCGAATTCAGTGGCAGAGAAAACCGTCCACCAAAACAGGATTTAAAGGAATAGGAGACAAGGGATTTTCAATCAAGTCTTCTGGGTTGTGGCTTAGTTAATGAAAAAGTATCACAAAGATCGGCTGTAAATCTCCCTTCTGTTCATCGCCTTCTACAAATCACTTATCCTTTACTAAACAGAGGCACATACTTTCTGTTGCTCAATTCTCGGTCCCTGCTACAGTCATTAGCAACTTTCCAGCACTCTGTTGCAGCCCAACTGAGGCTGACACACAGGCTTAACTTCAAAATTCTGTGGAGTTTTCCTCCACGTTTTTTTTTTACAGACTAGGGTTTGTACTCAATTTTTTCTCATTAAGAATTATATAAAAGAGGGGCTGGAGAGATGGCTCAGCGGTTAAGAGCGCTGACTGCTCTTCCAGAGGTCCTGAGTTCAATTCCCAGCAACCACATGGTGGCTCACAACCATCTGTAACGAGGTCTGGCACCCTCTTCTGTATACATAATAAATAAATAAATAAATCTTAAAAAATATATAAAAGAATTATATGTTGGGTGGTGGTGTTGAATGCCTTTAATTCCAGTGCTCAAGGATTGAAATGATTTCATATTAAAATTTCAAACCCCCAATTTACAGTATTTCTCAGGGTCACAACTGAATAGCATACAACAGAGGTTATTTACTATGTTACTTTGGCAGTTCTGAAAGATAAAGCAATTTGTATGCTGTAAGAGTCAGCACTGTAGTGATTCTCTCTCTCTCTCTTTTAAAAAAAATAAATTAGCAACCAACAGAAAACATTCAGTTCCTACTGAGCCCAAGGCCTGAGCCACATAAACCTTGTTAGGTCCACTTGTACAAGTATAACCCAAAGCATTATAGACAAATGGTGGGAATCAAATTTAGAGTGGGTAGGAAAAAACCAGAAAATTGGTAGAGGCAATCTACAAATTTGAGAACCAAGTCAAACAACTTAAATTTCAATTGGCTAATAAAATTAAGCAATGTATACAAGATTTCTTAATTATATTTGTCCATTTTATGTTTTAAATGTATCCGCACTAAAGTGTTAGTTAGATTAAATGCAACATGTCCAGTAATTGAACCTGAAACAGATAAAGGTCAGAGCAAGTAAAGTTTATTCCTATGGCTAGGATGTAGTGAATAGTGTTGTGCTTGTCTAGCAGACTCAAGAAACTGACTCCAAACAAACAAAAAGTTGGAAGTTTAATTGATGATATTGTACCCATACTATTTTTCAGAGATTCATTTATTTTTATTTTATGTGTGTGGGTGTTTTGCCTACATGTGTATCTGTGCACTACATGTGCTCAATATCCGAAGAGGCCAGAAGAGGGGGCTCAGGTCCTTTGGAATGACATGTGGTTGGTTGTAAGCTGTCATGTGGGTACTGGGAACTGAAGAGCAGCCAGTGCTCTCAACTGCTGAGTCATTTCTCCAGCTCCTTGTTCTTTGCTTTTTGAGACAGGGTCTCATTATATAGTTTGGGAAAGCCTTGAATTCATTATGTAGCCCAATCCTCCAGTGTTAGCTTCCCAAGTGCTGGGATTACAGGCATGCACCACTATATCCAGCCTGATGTTTTTTCCTTTTTGATGGTGACCTAATATATTCACATTTGGACATGCTAGGCAAATTTGGACTATCATTTCAATTTTTTTGTAAATTGTAGAACATTGCAAAATGGTAGTTCAAACTTAGTCAAAATCCATAGCTGTAGTGGTCTTAGAGGCAAACCTGCTGCTGTTGTTGAGCTAAACAGTCGTGGCATCAAGCTGCCTTCTAAATATCTACGTTTATACCCATAGGTAAATGCTACTCCCAGCCTTAATCAGAGAAGTCTCTCTTTGCAGTGAACTGCGGTGAGTGCAGACTCATGGCTGCTCAAGGTGCTGAGAAGAAGTGACTGCTGAATGCTCAGCTCCTGACAGAACATTTATCCCACCTGCTCTTCGGCTCAAGAATCATATCAGAAGAGGGGTAGAAAGAATGTAAGAGCTGGAAGATGGAGGAAGGACTATGAGATGCTGTCTTCTGGGCGTGGCAAAACCATTGCAAACATGACCTCAAAGCTGCTGTGACTGCTTGCAATGGGCCTATACAAGACTGGGTCTATTACTCAGTCACGAATCAGAAAGGGGGGCTTGCATGGCTCTATGCCTCCTTGAACTATTGAGACTACTGATGATGAATTCTGTCATTGTCTTCAATGTGTACCCATGTGTTATGTGATATTTTGATTGTGTTCTGACAAATAAAGCTTGCCTGGAGTGAGAGAGCAGAGCTAGCCATAAGCTGACCATAGAGGTTTGGAGGATTAAGGACAGACAGCATACAGGAAGTAGTAAAGCAGGGCGCGGGGAAGGGCTTGGCCCTTTTGGATGGAGGAATGGAAGAGGTAGAAAGCAACTGGAGGCTGCTCCTCTGCTTCTCTGATCTTTCAGGTTTTTACTCTGATATTTGACTCCTGATTTTTTTATTGATAAAGATTAATTAGATTAACACTTCACCCACAAAGAGTCTATCAGGCTCAATACATAGTTGCAAAGCCTTTGTCACAGACAATTCTGATTAAACTTAATGGGTCTCAAAGGATCATGAGGAGGAGGAGACATGATTGAGGGAAAGAGACTTGTAGAAAGGGGGGTAACTGGGGTGGAAAGCAGATAAGAGAGGGTAAAGGATTGCAGTAATCAGAATGCACTTTGTATATGTAAGACATTTTTAAAAGCTCAAAAGAAAATGTTTAAAATTCTGATTACAACAACTGCTTTGAAAGTGAGGGTATGTGCATGTTTGTGGAGGTCTTACAGCACCCAGAAGGGGATGTCAGACACCTGGAGCTGGTGTTACATGAGCCTGTGAGACAATTAACCTGCGTTCTAGGACCCAGCTTCCGGTCCTCTGGAAGAGAAGGAAGTGCTCTTACCCAATGAGTCACCTCTCTAGGCCCAGCTCATGTCGATTTTAACAGCATGTTCTTAGGTGACAGAGTTTATAGATTTCAAAGGTTCCTTCTGCCATCTTGTAATCAGAATCATAATAAAATATTCCATGATCTGACTATATTTTGTTCAAGGTATATACAAATATATTTTTTTCCTTTACAGCATCAATGATCCTTAGCATTTTAAATATCAACTTCTTATTTATATTTCATTATTGTTATCATTTTCTGGGTATGTTATGGGAAAGAGAATGAGCTTGCATTCAATAATCAAAAATAAACAGAAAATGCATGCATTAGGTTAAATATTCTGACATGATTCAAATGGTAGCTTTTTTTTTTTTTAGATTTAACAGGAAAAGTCTAATAGTAGCAAATGAATACTCTGATTAATGAAAGGTAAGTAAATATATGGAAACTAACATGTGATATTTGGGTTAATATACAGAGGTTAAAAAAAAAAAAAACCACCAAAAAGCAAAAACCAAACAAACAAAACACCCAACTGTTACAGGTTAAATGACAATGACAGTTTCCAAGTCCAGGAACAGTGAAAGAATCTAGTAGTGGTTTCCACACTATGCATTTTCAAATAGCTGTATTTAATGAGAAGTGAAGAAGCTGTCACATTAAGGTGCAGAAATGTGGGGGATAAAATAACACATTCAAGAGACTAGTAAAAATGAAGACGTTTTTAATATACGCTTCTGCAGAAAGGGACGCCAGCATAGGAAAAGGGAAAATGGCTGACTTGGTGATCTTGCACAAGAAGATGAATTTTTAAAGTCCCTTGGTCTGGTGTGTTAGTTTTTCAGCTGCGTTGTGTGCTTACCCTGCAAGGAAATGCCACGAAACACGACAGAATCCGCTAACAAAGAGTTTTATTAAAGGTAAAGGGACAGAGAGTGAACAGGCCTACGGGAAACACGTGTGTGGAGAAGAAGGAACCGGGAACATGGCGCCTGATTTTAAAGGCTGGGCGTGGACAGATCAGCGTCACTACTACACGCAAGCGCGTAGATCACATGGACACGTTGCGCGCTTACGTGGCTAGTGGGACGTCACGGATCTTGGTCACCCGAGATGCCCTGACCCGGAAATGGCTATCCTGACCTGGGCCTGGCTAGGCGGAAGTGTCCGCCAGGCATATGCGAACACGCCTGACTGTGGGGGCGTGTTATAAACCTTTCATGGTGAAATTCCTCTTTTCCCGTAGGCTAGGACTTGCCCCCTTCCCAATGAATAATTTGGGGCTTAAGACTGCCCCCTTTTCTAATCTAGGGCTCAGGCACGTAGCACACTGCCTGTAACTTTCTAATCTTCAAGAGTTCTGAGGCAAGCCTTTGCCAGGTGCCAGCTAGGGGAGAGGCCTGAGGCCTGGGGCCTCCTGATATCTGTCACTAACTTTAAAAACGCCTCATACTGAAAATAGAACATAACAAATAACTTCTTACAGTTCCTCTCGACTGCACTACCATGGCCGGTGACCATGCGAGTCGCATTCCGGTAGGAAGCATTCTGAACCTGGCAATTCTAATGATAGAAAATAATAAAATGAGCAATGTAGGGAGACCCCTCTAGTATGCCTGTGCACATTTTTGTCACTGAAAGCGCAGGGAGGTGGTGAGTAAGGCTGATACCCAGGCTCTTCCTGATGCTTCCTCCCCAAACTAAGGAACGGTAACTATGATCTCACGACAACAGCCTTCACACAAGGGCAGCCTCACCACTGGTGAAAACTCTTGGCTGACTCCCAGAACAGGCTAGGATTTTTGTTTGCCTCCCCTGCACCCAAGATTCTTCTTACAGAGCTAACATCGTGGCACTTCTTTCAACACTTCTGCGCCACAAGTTTTAAGTGTTGGCTAGTGTTTGCTCAGGTCGGCATCCAGCAGTCTTGTGGGGCTCTTCGTGTCCTTGACACGTTTGGCTTTCCTCCTGTTGACGGGTTTTGCACTCGGAGAAAATTCTGGCACCTCAAAGTTCCCTCGGCGACCGTCTCCGGTGCAATTCGTTCCAAACGTCAACTGCAGAGGCTCCTACTCTGAGCCCTGCTGTCCCTCGGCACACGGCTCACACCTAGCTCCGCATTGCACTGTCCTTCCTCCACCCCAGACCCGCAGACCGCCCAGCGCGCACGCCTCTCTTCCGCCAGCGCACTAGACCACGCACGCGCCGGTCTGCTAAGGCGTCACCTCGGCGAGCAGCAGTGACGTCAGAGCTGCGCGGCAGCAGTGACGTCAGAGGCGCGCCGCGCCGAGAGTCGTGCGGGTGCCGCGGGAGGGAGTCGTGCCCCTTCGCGCTCATGGTGCGCTGCGGTTGCGCGTTGTTGAGAAAGGTCCGTGCCGGGGGTCCTGCCCCCGCTAGGGTGCTCCTCGCCGCTCTCCGGGGTGTGGTTCCTCAGTTCCCTCTGTCCTGGGAGAAGCTTGCGTCTTTGACGTGGTTAGGCCTGTTGGGGTCCCGCTTTGGGGAATTCTTAGAAAATTCCTCAAAGCACGTGGGAGGAAAGTCGGGGTACCTGCCTGCGGTTTAGACCCGGGATTACGGTGTACGTGGCGTACAGCGGCTTTTGCTTTTTTTGTTTGTTTTGTTTTGGCTCTCGTTGTTTAAAGTAGTACCCATAACCTGCTTTTTATACGTTTTTCCTCCCTTGCACTGCTTTCAGTATCTTTCTGAAGACCTTGTTCTGAAGCCAAAGTGTGTAATTGTTGTGCCTCTCACAGAGATTTTAGCTTTTATGTAGTGCTTGTCTAAGAATCCATTTTCATAGCAATCCGCAACCAACCGCTTGGATTAAAAAAAATCAGAATGGACTAAGTAGTAATAGTTTTTCAAAACTAGACGTCATCTTACTTAAGCCCTTCCTCTGTTACTAACAGCCATTATAAGATGGCTCTTATAAATAAGATTCCTTAATAAATCTCAACGAATCTAGAAAGAAAAAGTCACATGTTAAACACAGCTTTAAAAGCCCTTACCAAGAGTGTATCAGGGTAGTCAATCTTCACTTTTTTAAATCCCCAGATATTCCTGATACCTAAAAGTATTTCAGATTATCAAAAAATGTGAATATTAATTTAAGGAATTACTCTGTAATTTGAAAGCCTTGGATTAATACACAAGATCTTTATAGGAAGTTGCTGATTTAGTGAGGGAAACAGAGACACACTAACTGCAGAATAAGATTTCAGAAGGTGTAATCCAATTTCTTAGGAATCCTGCAAAGGCAGAGTAAGGGTCAATGAGAGCAATGTGCCAAAGATGCCTCAGATCATAAAACCATATTTTAAGCCATATTTTAGTTAGTTCTGTTATTTGAGAATACATTGGAGATCTGACACCAGAAAGTAGGTTTATGATAGAAAAGAAATGATAATCTAAGTAGGAGAAAAAGTGTACGTAGCATGGCAGTGAGGCTGAGCAGGTCATTGCATAGAAAAGAGCAAGGAGGGGGAGAATGGGAAAGTTCTAACAAGTAAAAATAATGCTGGGATGACAGGCTGAAGGACTTGAATACAGCTCTGTGAATGTTGTTATTTCATAAGCAGTAAAACCCCAAAGTCATGACTGTTTCTGTGTAGAGGAAAATTCAGAGATCAGATTCACTTAAGAAAAAAAGGAAAGAGCTCTTGGCTCATGGTAGTGGATGCATTAAGAGGGGATGATGAAACATTGAAAGACCATTTGGAGTTAACAGTCAAGGTTTTTAGAGGACAGCAGTACTGGAAAAGAGTTAGGCTTCTGGGGAAACCACAGGTACAGTCAAAAGCCATCCATTTGTTCAGTCTTGGTGAACGGATAAACTTCGATAATTCTTTGAGGGAACAGATTTTTTGTTGTCGTTGCTTTTAAAACATTTTGTTTTGGAGGGGACATCGATTCATCTGATACCCACCAACAAGTTACTTGTTTAAAGGGTTTCAAATATAAATGAAATACAGTTCTGCTTTTCAGTTGTTTTAAACTACTAAACGCCCACATTCTCCCTGGGTGATAGTTCCTGGTACCTACTGAGATCACCCAGGAGAGGAGGTTTAGAATGAAAACAGAAAGGGCAGAGAGACCTTGGGGGTAGGTGAAGCAGTTGATCATAAGAGAGGGGAATTGGAAAAGGAGGTGATCTAAGAAAAGGCTGTGCACTTTTTGTACAGAAAGCTTTCATTCTTTCTCGAAAGAAGCCTCAGTAGAATGAAACTAGACCCTTTACGTTGATAAGAACATTTGGTGTATAAATATTCTCTCTCCCTCTTTCTTTCTCTTTTTAAGTATGGAAATTTCATCGATAACCTAAGAATCTTTGCCAAGGGAGGAAGTGGTGGAATGGGCTACCCTCGGTTAGGTGGAGAAGGTGGAAGAGGTGGTGACGTCTGGGTTGTAGCCCATAAAAGTATGACCTTAAAACAACTTAAAAACAAATATCCTCAGAAACGGTTTGTGGCTGGAGGAGGAACGAACAGTCGGTGAGTGCCTATTGAGTGATTTGAGCTTGATGAAAAGCAAGCCCTTCTGGGGAAGCAATATAGAACTTGACTAGTAATTTGAAGTAAATTATTGTCTGTGCTTCTAGCCGAGCAAAAGCCTAACATGGCTATTTTGATGGTTTTGACCTTTATCCATTTAGTCTCCAGGGCCCTTTTGCTTTCCTTCATGGGAATAGGAATTATCTGAATCCCTGCTTTTTTCCAAACTTACCTTGAGCGAAATTTCAGCAATGCCACTGCAACTCACCACCACAAAAAGTCTTTCATTTATAAATCTTCCACCCAGATATAACCCTTATTTGCTTTGAATCGACTTTCCTAATGTATTTATGTGTTTATACAAATGTAATTGTGTTTGTGTATAAAATCCAGCATAAAGAAATAAAGTAAAAGAGCACAATATTTTACAGCCTCCTTTTTACTTAACCTTTTCATGCCCAAATTTTATTCAGAAAGCTGTGTATCACAGTATTGGAATTAACACTTTTGTTTTATTTTGTCTTTTTGTTTTTTCGAGACAGGGTTTCTCTGTGTAGCTTTGGAGCCTATCCTAGAACTCGCTCTGTAGACCAGGCTGGCCTTGAACTCACAGAGATCCACCTGGCTCTGCCTCCTGAGTGCTGGGATTAAAGGTGTGCGTCACCACCGCCTGGCTGGAATTAGCATTTTATCATTTGCCAGTTTAGGCTAGTGTTTTTTTTTTTTTTTTTTTTTATTGCCATAGCCATAGTGTATTAATGATCTCCTGTGTAGATTCTGTACAAGTGACCCTGTTTCTTTATTCCTATGCTTATATTCAAGTTTTTGATAAATTCCTACAAGTGGAGTTACTGTTAGAAGATTATACCAACTTATTTTCATGTAAAGTAGCCTCTTATTAGCTTCCTATAATTTAAGAACTAGTCGGGCAGTGGTGGCGCACGCCTTTAATCCCAGCACTCGGGAGGCAGAGGCAGGCGGATCTTTGTGAGTTCGAGGCCAGCCTGGTCTACAGAGTGAGTTCCAGGAAAGGCGCAAAGCTACACAGAGAAACCCTGTCTCGAAAAACTAAAAATAAATAAATAAATAAATAAATAAATAAATAAATAAATAAATAATAAATAATTTAAGAACTACCAGTTATGGTCAGTTTTTTTAGAAGATTCGTATATTCATTGGATTTGTTGGGAGGGGGTTCGACTTATTTGTATTGAAGCAATCGTCTTTGTATTTTAGATGTACAATATATTAGTTCATTTCAGATTGAAATGACTTTTAGTGGTTAACCTGGTAACAACTACTTTCTGTTTTTATAGGACACAGTATAAAATGTAAAAAGTAGGAATAATCTTTTTTAGCATTTAACTTCTTAATGCCTGTATTAGTGAGAAGGGTTGATGGCTAGTTGCCTTTGTAAATCATTTACGTGTTTTTTGTTTTGTTTTTTGTAGAGTTAGTGCATTGAAGGGCCCCAAAGGAAAAGACTATGAAATCCCTGTACCTGTGGGTATTTCAGTAACTGATGAAAATGGTAAAGTTATAGGTGAGTGTGCTGCAGCTTCTAAGCTTAGGAGAAATGAACTCATTCTCCAAAATTAATTCAGAAAATAGTACAATAACTTCTTAACTTGCAGAATAAAATTTTCTTGAATGTTAACATCACATTTGTTTTGTGGAGGTAGGAGGACAGTTTTCAGGAATCAGCTCTGTCCTCCCATCATGTGGGTTCTTTGGCTAAAACTCAGGTCATCAAGGTTGGCGGCAAGTGCCTTAGCACACCAAGCCATTTCACAGAAGAAAGGTTTTAACATTTATAATTTCAGCTACTAGCTTATTAAAGATTTTTTAAATGTACATAAAATGTATTCAAAAACTCACTGCTAGGTTTAAGATGACTTTAAAGAGGTAAGGATACTTACTTAGTTTTAAAACATACTAATCAGCTTCCTTTTAGCTGCTTACAAAAATGCTGTTCTGGGTCAGTGTTTGTTTGCCTTTTGTCATGGTAGACAGACACTTTGCTTCTGAGCTGCCAGCCCTAGGGAGCTGCTTTTAAAAGTGTTACATTTTTTTTAAAGAAATTAAATCTTAAGTTTAGCCCTTTAGATTTCTAAATTGGAACTTCTTGGCATGTATTTGTGAAAAAAAAACAAAACATAGCATATTATTGGCTTTATTTATTAATGTTTGTTGTCTTTCTCTCCTCTTAAAGGAGAACTCAATAAAGAAGAAGATAGAATTCTGGTTGCTAAAGGTGGCCTTGGTGGTAAATTACATACAAATTTCTTACCTTTGAAAGGCCAGAAGCGAATAATTCACCTTGACCTAAAAGTTATAGCTGATGTAGGCTTAGTAGGGTAAGTATCATTTATATTCTTCTAATACATTCAAGCAGACCAAGACTGAAAAATTAATACAGATAATAATTGGGGCAGTGAATATTCCTAGTTTATGTAATTTGTATGTTAGCACTGGATTTGTGACCCAGGCTGTCGGGCTGGTTGGGGAGAAGGCATGAATAAGGAAGTCAGGGAGACTTACCAGGTTGGACCCTGGAGAAGAAAGTGGGAGGTCTGGCTGGGTAGAGAGGTTAGATAAATCACAGAAGGGACCTGTGGGTGATAGCAGGTAGGATGGGTCTTGAGGAAATTTTTTTAAGTGACCCTTATTTTAATTCTTTTGCTTAATGCTTATATTTAATACTTAATACAAGGTGGGCCCGTAAGGGAAATTTAGCAGTAAAGTCAAAAGCCTTTAAAGTGATCATATATTTTAAACTCATATTTACTCAAGTAGAAATTTATTACAATAACAAATTAAAGATACAAAGATTTAAGATAGTCACCATATTGTTTAATTTTTATTTTATTTTATTTTATATGTATGGGTGTTTTGCCTTCATGTATATCTGTGTACCACTTGTGTGCTTGATATCCTCAGAGACCAGAGGAAGGCATGTGTGGTTGCTGAGAATTGAACCCAGGTCCTCCAGAAGAGCAGCCTATGCTCTTGACCACTGTGCCATTTTTCCAGCCCCTTGCTTAAAAGTTTTAGAAAGAAGTAAGACAAATATCTACATTGTTTTGCAGAAAGAAAATAAAAGAACAATTTAGTTATTAATCCTACCATTCCAAAATATCAGTTAGTAATATATATCTCTCCAGTTGTATATACATTTTTATTACATTTATTTGTGTTGTGTATATATGTATGGGCATGCAATTGCCACAGCACATGTGTAAATCCCAGGGATCAAATAGAAGTCAGACTTTACCCACTGAGCCATCTTGATGGCCTCTTGATGGCTGTTACATACATATTTTTGCAGTTATTTATAATTGCAAAAATTAGAAGCAATATAAATGTTTGTCACTAGAAAGTTGGCTGGGTAAGTTGTATATTAACCAAGTTGTTCTTAATGTCATACAGTTTAAAATCAGGTCAGTCAACTATGAAATATTCTTCCAAAAAAGAAAATTCAAGGCATACTGAATAAGTCAGGGTTCTCTAGGGGAACAAAGCTTATAGAATCCAGGGCAAAGGAGTATATTAAATGATGCTGTGTGCATGGCAGCAGAAAATTCTAAACTGTAGAAAAGAAGCTCTATAGGACCAATGACCCAGTTTCTTTAAAAATAAATTGCAGGGGCTAGAAAGATGGTACAGAGGTTAAGAGCACTGGCTGCTCTTCCAGAGGTCCTGAGTTCCAGTTCCCAGCAAGCACATGGTGGCTCACAACCATCTGTAATGAGATCTGGTGCCCTCTTCTGACATGCAGTTAGAACACTGTATACATAATATATAAATAAGTCTTTAAAAAAAGAGAAATATTAAAAAAATAAGATAAATTGCAAAAGAGAAGCAAAATGGAAGGGAAGCTTATATGAAAAAGAGATTTCAGAGACACTCAAGCTAATTATAATGCCAAGGCTTTATTTGGATTTGTAGCCAAACAACCAGATTTTAAAAATTGGAGATCCCTGAGCTGCAACTGACCTGAATGCCTCCTCTCTGAGAACTAGCTTTCATGCAATCAGAAAGCACCGTGCAAGCTTCCAAAGGAGGAAGGCAACCCAGTTCTACCCAGCTGTGGTGCCTGTGAGCCATATCAATAACCAGCATGGCACATAACCCTAAAGATGCAGTATTGGCATGAGTACACTGGCAGTAAGCAACGGCTCTCCGATTGGATTTAAGATACACTCATTAAGGGATATCATTGCCAGTACCAGGAACGTAGCTAACTGCTGTGTGTATGAAAACACATACGAGTGACTTTGTATGGACTGAGCAGTTTACATTTGGGAATATGTGTGTGTGGATACATACACACATGCATGCAGTTAATGACAGAAGAGGTTATGAATTTGAAGGAGAGTGGGGAGGAGTATATGGGACACTTTGGAGGGAGGAAAGGCAAGGAAGAAAGGTTTTAATTGTGTTATCTCAAAATTTTTTTAAAAATAAATATTGTATTGATAATGTATTAATATTAATTGAAGCTAGGTGATTACTCTATTAATTCTGTATTTTTGTCTGTGTTTGAAAATGTTCATAATCTAAAAAAATTAAATAATGTCAATGTTTGGCTAAAGATAGTGAATTGTGGGGCTAAAGAGCAGGGTGAGCGGGTAGGAGCATCAACAGTTTTTTCAGAGGACCCCAGTTCAATTTCCAGCATCCACATGGCAATACACAACTCTCTGTAACTCCCAGGGGCTCCAACTCCCTCTTCTGGCTTCAACAGACACAAGACACACATGTGGCATATAGATATACAAGCAGAACACCCGTATACAGGAAGACAAATGAATTAATTAAAAAGAGAGAGAGTGAATTACAAGGTTTTGAGCTTTAAGAACTCGTTTGTAATTGTGTGTATGCAGTTGTGTCTGCATGTGAGTCCAGTACATGTGGGGGTGTGAGGTGCCAGGTCCTTCGGAAGCTGGATCACATGTGAGCACTAGTGGGCTGCCCAGGAGGGATGCTGAGTACCAAACTCGTTTTCTCTGTAGAAGCAGTATAAACTCTTCCTAAGCCTTCAGCCATTCTCTCCAGCCCTGAATTATTTATTTTATTTACATAAGTAAAGAAAAAAACAGGCACTTCACTCTCATAATTCTCAAATTCATATCTTTATTCATAAGTATATTTTCTCAAGTTTTCCAATATTATTTTGGACTTACAATCTTGTGGAGAAAGGATGACAAATCCTAGGCCTCTTGAATGCAAAGTACTGATTCTACTACTGAGCTATACCCCTGATATTCTAATCTTAATTCCAGAAATATTCAAGAAATCTACTTCTTTTGAGGGATGCTCTTTGAGACAGGGTTTCTCTATGTAGTTCTGGTGTCTTGGAACTAGCTCTGTAGACCATGCTGATCTTGAACTCAGAGATTCGCCTGCCTCCTGATTGCTGGGATTAAAGGTGTGTGCCACCACCACCTGGTAGGAAATCTATTTCTTGATGTTGGAGCACAGTCCAAGAATGGAGTTGTGTGAGACTTGTGAGTGCTTGTGAGAAAACTCCAAGAAAACAACACAAGAGTCTTGTGAACTCAGTTTCTTCAAAACACATAATTGTTCTTGGAATGTGTTTTCCTGTTCCTCCCAGCTTCAGCTGTTATTATTCATATGCCTCTATGGGGAAACCTGTCTTTACCACATGTGGCTTGTTCTTGTGACTGGACACTCATGTGATTCTTCTCATCTCTCAGAGTATAAATTGCCTGATATTTTGAATAAAACTGACTATTGCATGAGACTTTAGTCCATCTCATTTTTTAGACCCCACTCTCCGGGTTCATGCCCCCAACTAAAGCTGTAAACATTTGAAATATTGGGAATTCAGAAATGTGGAACTATTAGTAATTCTGGTATTTGTTATAATGGATATATGCATTATATTGTTATAACGCATATAATGTATATATGTGACGTATTATTTCAGATTCCCAAATGCTGGAAAATCCTCTTTACTAAGTCGGGTTTCCCATGCAAAGCCTGTGATTGCAGATTATGCATGTAAGTATAATTGGTGTATTTTAATATGAGGGTAAATTTTCTTTGCATAAGAATAATAAAACTCTGAGGTTAGCTTTAGTTTGAAAGCTTTCAGCAGTTAGATTCCATGCATTTCTTTTTACTCTTTCAGACCACAACAGTCCTCACAAAAGTTTCCTGTCCTTGTTAGGAACTTTGCTGCATTTATTTCTCTGTTGCACAATCACTATTTGCTTTACATAGGATTTTATAAGCTACTTAGCTCTTGTTCCACGCTGTGATAAATACTAGGAAACAGAGATGAATATTTTTATTAATTTTATGAGGATTTATTTCTAGGAACCATATTAGGTTATACTGCTAGAAAAACTGATGAGCAAAACCAGCAATTATATTTATACTTAGACTTATAATTGTACTTATACTAAAGGAGAAAGGAATGTGTACATTTCAATGATAAATATAAGGGAATGAAAGCGGTTTGTTAAAGAGTAAGTAAGTGTAGACCTTGATAGAATGTGCTTGGCTGAGATATGAATAATAATTTGATTAATCAGTGCCTTAGAATAGAGGTGAAGGGTCTTTAAGTCATGAAAACAGCCTGTACACAGCTTAGTAGTTACAAGGAAGTTCGTCTAGAGAAAATGAAGTAAGAGACAGAGAGAAATGAGATTAAAATCAGATCAAATTGCATAGACTGTGGGTTGTCTTTTATCTTATTAAATGTCGTAAGAGTATTTGGAAGACTTTGTGCAATGGATAAAATAGACTTTCCAAAAGTTTTCTTAGCCTATAATATAGAAATTGATTGGCATAAAGCATTAATGAATCTAGTTAATATGCTTGTGCAGTAGATAGATGAGATACAGTAAAAGAATAGGTTAAAGGTATTGAGTGAGTCTGATAGACTATTTGCCGTTATTAAACAAAAAAGCACAGAATGGCATTAATCTGGAAAGTACTATTAAACCATTCAAACACATGAGACTCCTTAGAAGAACAGTGGAGGGATTCTAGGTTGCCTTCTCTTGCTGTGATCCACACCCTGACCGAATCAGCGTGGGAAGGAAAGGATTTGTGTGGCTTACAGGTTATAACCCGTCACCAAGGGAAGCCAAGGCAGCCCTCAGGGCGGGAGCTTGAAGCAGAGACCACAGACGAATGCTGCTTACTGGCTTGCTGCTCTGGCTTGCGCAGCTGCCCTTCTTATAGAACCGAGGACCACCTTTTCAGGTGCACTGCCCACAGTAGACTGGCCTTCACCATCAGTCAGCAGTTTAAAAAGTATGTTTCTATATGTAGGTCTCACATACACATGCCTACAGGCCAGTAACTCTTCAGTGGAGATTTCCCTTCCTCGGGGTTGTCAAGTTGACAAGCCAGATTCGCCACAACAGAAGGAAAGACAAAAACGTCCTAGGAGAGGGCTAGTGTAAAACGACGAGGCGTGAGAACAACTCAAGTGAGAACAGACTAGAGGAACTTCACTCGGCCCTGTGAGGTGGCTTAGTGGGTAAAGGTACTTGCCACTAAACCCCGAGTGTTGCTACATCTGGTGGGAGGAGAGAAGTGAGTCCTGTAGGTTCTCTGACCATTCCATACCATTCCATGCACAAGCCCCTCCCCCAAGTAAATACATACATAAAGGCAATGACTTTTTAAGGAGAAAGGAAAGAAAATTTTTACTGCAGAATCAGTGATTGTGATCAGAACCTAAATTCTGAGCCCCTAAACGTTATCAAGCTGCTCCTGGCCATGCAACAGCACTTGAGGCCAGAGCACAGAAGTCTCTCTCTGTCTTTTAAAGTACAGTGTGAACAACAGAGATAACTGTAGCTTCCATTTTAACACATTAAAATGGGACTAGATATTCAGAAGGTAGATACTATTCATTCTATATACAATGTTGCCATTTTTCTAGAGAATTAGTCTTTTATTCTTTCCTTATTGTACTGTCCTTTTTTCTTCAGTTACAACACTAAAGCCTGAACTTGGAAAGATTATGTACAATGATTTCAAACAGGTTGGTATTTTTAAAGCAAAACACAACACATGCTTAGAAGTTACAATTTTTTTGTTAGTATGACTTTTAAAAAATATATATTGTTATTTATTTATGTGTGTGTTTATATAAGGTCAAATGGGTATCAGAGTCACTGGAGGTGGTACTACAGGCAGTTGTGAGCTGCATGATTTGGGTGCTGGGAATTGAACTTGGATCCTCTGCAAGAACAGTATATACTCTTAGCCACTGAGCCATCTCTCCAGCTCGGTCTTGGAGGAAAAAACAGATTGTTGTTGTGGTTGTTGTTTATGATAAGTAAAACTGTTCAGCATTATTCTGTTCAGCATTATTATAGTAAAACATGAATTTAATTCTTGTTCTTCCAAATGTTACGTTCATGTCATCCTATAGAATTATGTCTTCCCTAATCTGTATCTTGTCAGTATATGCCCATATTTTACTACCCCAGTGAATTGTTAATCTCCAGTTCCTGAAAGCTCTTCTATAGAAATGATAGTGCTTCCATGGGATCTGTTTCGTTCCAACTTTCTGGTTCTGGGAAAAGGTTTCATTGAGGTTTGCTTTGCATTCTTCATAAGGAAGAACTATAGAGCTTTTTCCTATCCACAGAGAAGCTTTATTTATAATTACTAGAACTTGGAAATAATCAAGAATCTCTCAGTATATGAATGGATAAACTGTTACATCTGTAGAATGGAATAGTCAGTTCTAAAAATTAATGAATTATGAAGCCGTGAAAAGATTTAGAAGATCTTGAGTACATATTCCTTAGTGAAAGAAACCAAAAGACACATTAAAACATATGCATACAAGAATTAATTATTTGTGAAAAGAAAATACTTACCTTATTAATAACTGTTAAAGTAATACATATTAAACTAAGCCCGCAATATCTATAGATTGATAGAGTAATGAGTTAAAATGGGGCCCAAATATCTGATAAACCATTTTAACATGTTTATTTCAAAGATGTCATAGAGTGATTAATTAGAAATTATATGTGAAATATGAAAATTTGGGAATAATTGAACTTGGTTTTCATCTGTTTTTCTTTCTCCTCAAATCATTACTTTTGTATTAGATTTCAGTAGCTGATCTCCCAGGTTTGATAGAAGGAGCACATATGAACAAAGGAATGGGCCACAAATTCCTCAAGCATTTAGAGAGAACCAGACAACTGCTTTTTGTTGTAAGTCATACATACCAGTGTGAGGTTCAAATGAATTAACTTGGTTTTCCTAGAAGCACTTTGTAAGAAAGGTTAAAGATAATGTGCCACAAAACCCTGTTTTCATTATTGATGGTCTGTTATGTATCTTATGGGCATCAGAGGCTTTTACAACCTGGTGACATCACAGCCATCTTAAATGTGTGTTCACACTCCGTAAATTCACATAGCGATGAAGTTACAGGACAAGTTTTCAGAATGCAGCCCTGGTATTAAATGGTACATGACTGTACTAGTAAATATCACTCCAGTAAGTCTGTTTCAATGGGGGACAAATCAGTAGGTAATATTTGTTTATAATATGGGCATGGAAATGCTGTTGCTACTGTGTTGTATGCACATTTGGCCATACTTACCAAGATTTGATTCCTTGAGATTTTAGCACACTCTTCTATATCTCTTTTGTTCTTAGTGGGTGATGCTTTAGTGATGCTTATAGTTCGCATGACAACTCAGTTTCTGTCCTTGCACTTAATGACTCAATTGCCAGTAAAATACAGATTGAGAAATTATTCTTTGTTGAAATTATTGAGAGAGAAGACGTTGCTAAGCATAGACCTGAGTAACCATTTTATGTTCTGGGTTTTCTCTTCTCTCCTTTTAGGTTGATATTTCTGGATTTCAGCTTTCTTCTGTAACTCCATACAGAACTGCCTTTGAAACTATAATACTTCTTACAAAAGTAAGTTTTTTTATTTGCTGTGTTCTGGAGTATAGTAACCTTTAAAAGATTGTATTCAGTTAAAGAACCAAAGTTGCCGTTTCCAGTTCTTCAGTATTCACACATTCCTCATTATTCCGTGGGTAACACCCTCTCAAGCTCCATATCCCTCACATCTTATCTTGCTTCTGCTCTAGTGTCTGTCTTCTTGAAACATTCTCCACTTAAAAACTCTCCTCACTTTTTTTTCTTCTCTTTTTGGAGGTAATGATCAAACCATGAATGTTACACAAGCATTCCACCATTAAGCTCTAATCCCAGCACTTGTCTTACCATTTAGGCAAGATTATTGAGAGTTGTTTTGTAATCTTACCTACTGTCATTATTTCTCATTGCTTACAATGAATGTACCCTTGACTGCCAAATCTGTAACTGATAACCAGATCTTTTGTTTATGCTTTAGACTGGATACTTACTAGGCATACTACTTACTTACTCAAAGTAAGAGGCAAAAAACAAAACAAAACAAAAAACCAGTCTTTTTTATTTTAGTTCTTTAGCCACTCCCACAACTTTATGAAATTTACTCCTAAGTACATACGCCTTTTCTAAGAATGCAGCAGTATTAATTTGTTATTATTGGCCTAAGTCTTTTCTCTCTTGAGTCTAGTTACTTGCATTTGACTCGAGACACAAAATCAGCTGCTTGTGGAAAGTCATGTGAGCTAACATCTTATTGACATGGTTTAGCAAGTAGCATTTTCTGAATTTCCTTTGTTTTATAGTTATTGGGATTTATTGCTTTGTGGCGATATGAATGAGCTATAGGTTTCCCAGGTCATTAAAGAAATATCACCATAACCTTCATTTATATATATACTGTTAAAAAAAATTCTTTGGTTTTTCTTTTCACTTAAAGGAGTTGGAGTTATACAAAGAGGAACTGCAGACAAAACCTGCACTCTTGGCAGTAAATAAGATGGACTTGCCCGACGCCCAGGTTAAACTGGACGAACTGATGGAGCAGCTCCAGAACCCTGCAGGTATAGCTCATTAACTCTCCTGTTCCACAGTACTAGCTGTATGCAGAGAATGTCGGGCCTTTTCACTTCTGTTCTTTTTTGGTGGAGGGGTTAAGTTTTTGAGACAGCGTCTCCTGTAGCTCAGACTGGCTTCAACTTTACCACCTTGAATTCCTGCCTCCACCTCCCAGGTACTGGGATTATAGGTATGTACTACCATGACCAATGGCAGCAAAAATCAATGGTTTCTACTCTGAGAAACGACATTGGAAGAAAGACCATATAATGTATAAGCACTGAAATAGCCTTGACCAGTCATTATCAAGTCTCAAAATGAGTGATACAGTTAAGTTAGAGAAAGAAAAGAAAGATTACTTTGGTCCAAAAAGGTTAGACTTTATAAAGAATTAAAATTTATGCAGAGCTTTAAAGGGTGCAAGAGAGGGCCTAGAGATGCCTCAGCCATTGAGAGCCTATGCTGTTCTTGTGGAGGACCAGAGTTTGGTTTCCAGCATCTATGTCAGGGGCCTCATAACTACCTGGAACTCCAGCTGGATGAGAGTTCGATGCCTCTTGTGCTCACCCATACATCTACACACCCAGACATCCGTTCATGTACTTAATTAGAGATAAAATAAATCGTTTTGTTTGTTTGTTTCTTGAGTTTTTTTTTTCTTTCTTATTTTTAGACAGGGTTTTGTAATGTAGCTGGCTGGCCTAGAAATCTGTGTAGACCTGGTTGGCTTTAAACTCACAGATCCACCTACCTCTGCCTCCTGAGTGCTGGGATTAAAGCTGTGTATCGTCGTGACCAGCTAAAAATAAAATAAACCTTAAAAAAAGGAAACAAAACCAAAACACAGGAAATGTGGGTAAAAGGAGAAAAAGTCAGCAACTACCTCTGAAGCATTAGCAAGTTTTATCAGCCCTAGAGTTTTATCTCACGAGTGCACACTGTACTTTAACAAACCTAGTAGGGTTTACTTGTGTTTTGAGATTTTATATATGTGTGGCTGTTTTATCTGTGTGTATGTCTGTGTACCGTGTGCATGCTTGGCGGAAGGCATCAGGTCTGGGACTGGAGTTACACGCAGTTGTTAGTTACCATGCTAGAACTGAACCCGGGTCCTCTGGAAGAGCACCCAGTACCCTTGACTGCTGAGCCGTCTCTCCAGCCCAAGAGCTGGTAGTTTTAAGAGGTTTTTTGGTTTTATTAACATAAATTTAGTAACTCTGAAGAATACTAGTTTTTAGAAAAGAACATTTAGTCCTGTGTTTATGTGACATAGAAAATAAATCTTGTGACTAGAGGATTTGTATGTAATTTCTTAAATGGAAGTATTTCCACTATATAAAAAACTTAAAAGGACTGTTTTAGTTACTGTTCCGTTGCTGTGAAGAGACACCATGACCAAGGCAACTCTTATAAAGGAAAGCATTTAACTGGGACCTTGATTACAGTTTCAGAGGCTTAGTCCATTATCATCAGGGGGAGGGGCATGGCACTGGAGCAGTATCTGAGAGGTACATCCTGATCCACAGGCAGAAAGACAGACAAACACTGGGCCCTATGTGGGCTTTTTGAAATGCCAAGCCCACCCCCACTGATGTACTTCCTCCAACAAGGCCACACTTCGTAATCCTTCTAATCCTAGCAAAGACTTCCACTTATGGTGACTAAACATTCAAATGTATGAGCCTACAGGGGTCATTCTTACTCAAACCACCACAGAGACTCTCCACAGTTTGGAAAACTGACTGTTGTAAAACACCGTTATCCTGTGGTGATGATAGTTTCAACTTCAGGGTCTAGGAGAAGGCCTCATCTACAAATGGCAAGTGGCCATCTGCTTTGAAGAATACTGATTTCTCTCCTTTCTATTACTGGAGTGATGATAATTGGGAAAACAGACTTTAATATACTAGGATTAGCAGACAGCACTAAGATCATTTTTCTTCTCTTGAAAATCATTCCCTTACATGATATACATGCTAGAACTGTCCCTGAGTTAGTAAATTAGTCCTGGGACATAAATACTCCTTAATAGTCTTCATTCCTTAATAACACTTGCTCTATCGGGTCAGTAGTTCTCTTTGCAGTTGGTGGTACTAGAAGTGAGGGTCACTCAAGAGTCTGTGTACTCTGGACCGCCGCAGTTCTTGAGTTTGCCTCTCTGGACTTTGTTGGGGGTGTCTAACTCTGAGAAGTCAGGCTCCGTGATAATTTCCATCTACCCGTTTTAGTTTATATGACAGTTGGCCATCCAGTCAGTTTGCTGTCCCCTTTCACCTCACACCCCACTGCCGTGATGTTAGGGAGAAGATAAAGTCATGCAGCTCTGGTAGCCCCTAAGTGATTGACTGGACTCAAGTGTTCTGCCCTTGGACCATTTGGCTTTATGCTTCAGTTTCAAATGTGGATCCTGGTCTCCGTTTAAATAGTGAGAAGTTAAAGCTTATGTTTGTACTGAGACAAGCCAGAATGTTCCAAATGATGTCATTGTTTTTATGGAAGCTTCCTTTCAGGGTATCTGTATTGCCTCATTTCATTCAGTCTCCTCAAGCACATTTTATTATTCCTTTAAGTGTTGTCATGATTTATCTAATATTTATTGTTCATGTGGTTTAAAATCAATTTCTCCTACAGTTCCTTGCCAAGTGCTTACCATGTGCTAAGAACCACCATTGTCAGTAGTGAAACAAAGATCCCGAGAGCTGGTGAGACCGGGCGGCGGCGCAGGGGAGGAGTCCCGCTGCTAAGTCGTCAGCTCCTTGCTTCTCCAGTCAAACCTCTCCGTAGTTTTGATTTACTTTTCAAAAAGGCATAAAGACCACCTATTCTTTGTTTCAGGTTTTCTGCATTTATTTGAAAACAACATGCTTCCAGAGAAGGCTGTGGAGTTCCAACGTATCATCCCCATCTCAGCAGTTACTGGGGAAGGGATTGAAGAGTTGAAGAGCTGTATAAGAAAGTCACTGGACGAGCAGGACAGCAAAGACAGCGATGCATATCATAGGAGACAGTTGCTTAATTTGCAGATTTCCAGTGCAGCATCCTAGAGTGAGCCACACCAAAGTGTGCTGTTTCTGTTTCCAAAAAGGGCAGTGTTTAAATCTAGTGTAATGTAGTGGTGAAATACCATTGGGTTCTAACGAAGAAGGAGATCATGTTATTTAAGACTCAGATGAGCCTGGAATGCATTATGTTCAAAGAAGCTGGCAGGCCCAGCAAGACATATATCACATAATCTCACATGTGGAATCTTTAAAAAACAAATTGAACAGGTAGGAATCCTGAAAAGTCATAAATATTAAGGAGCAGGAAATAGAAGGTTAAGAGATGTTGCTCAAAAGATACAAAGTTTCAGTTACGCTTTGCAGATCTGTTGTGTAGCTGGTTGTTTATAGTTAGAACAATGTATCATATTTTGAAAATTTATAAGAAAGTAGGTTTTAACTGTTCTGACCACAAAGAAAATCTGAGAAATTTATTTTAAATTAGCTTGATTCTGTATTTCAAAAATGCTGTGTATGATAAAGATGCATGTATAGTTTTTATGTGTCAAGTAAAAATGATATTGCAGTTACATTAATTTAAAATTTTTCCATGGTTTTTTTTTTTGGTTTTTCGAGACAGGGTTTCTCTGTGTAGCTTTGCGCCTTTTCCTGGATCTCGCTCTGTAGACCAGGCTGGCCTTGAACTCACAAAGATCTGCCTGCCTCTGCTTCCCGAGTGCTGGGATTAAAGGCGTGCGCCACCACCGCCCAGCCCATGTTTTTAAGATTGTCTTTGTCAGTAGTTTCCTGATATATGTGCCATCACTCAGGAAGAGAAATTTTCCTCTTCCTCCTCTGGTGTTAGCTCAGCAAAGCAATTTCTTTTTGCAAAAAAACATCCACAAGACCCAAACTGGGCTAGCATGCACACTGAGACCAACACGGCTCCTATATTTTATCCCTGTTGTGGGTGATGACTGGGTCTCATCCCATTGGTGGGAACTCAACCCTACGGTCTGACTAATGGCTATTCGGGTCAAAGGGGACAGTTCAGGAAATAGGAGTCCCCACTGACTAAATTACTTAGATTTTAAAGTTTCTCACAACTACCCCCTCTTTATTACATTATTTTTCAAATTAGGTAGCATATGTTCGCCATTTGAGTTTCTAGGAAGAGTAAATGATTCATGTAATTGATGGGTGAGCCCACCTTCCAGGAAGATGCATTTTCTTAATTCCTACTTAAAGTATTTAAACAATACTTATAAGTAGAGATTTTTCCTTTAGGTGAAATTTGTTATAAAATGTAACCATTCACTTTAAAAAAATTGTAAAAAAAAATTTTTTTTAAGCAGTATACAGGAGTTTGAGGCAAAGACATTTCTGTTTGCTAAGACACTTCAATCTTTCCCAGAAGAAGCACTGGAATTAGCTTATGTTTTTACAGAAATTTTTGCTCTTTTTCTTTCTTTTTACAAAGTAGCAGACAGTTAATGAGCTTTAAAATATTCCTGGACCAAGCATGATGGTCCATGGTAGTGCAAGCCTTTAGCCATTTTGAGTTGAAGACCTCCTGGGCAACTTAGCAAGTTCTAGGCTAGTCTGGACTTCATAGTGGGACCATGTCTCAAAAATGTTGTTCTTTCATAATACGTTTAATATTATTATTTTGTGTGTACTGGTGCTTACCTGCAGCCAAGTCTGTGTGCCATATGAGTGCAGTGCCTGTAGAGTCCAGAAGAGGGTGTTGAATACCCTGGAACTGGTATTACCTACTGTTGTGAGCCATCATGTGGCTGCTGGAAATCAGACCCAGGTCCTCTGCAAGAGGAGCCAGTGCTGAGGCACCTCTCCAGCCCCTTTCTTTAATAATATATTTTATTTGTTAAAAATTACTTGATAATTTAGTGCTTAGTAACAATTGTGATAATTGACCCCTTCTGAGAAATAGTGTTGTTTTTAATAGTATATTGATTGGACTTAAATTCTTTCTGACTTTAATAATGTGGGTACTTTTATAAATATTATTTCAGTTTGATTCTAGTTTCTGTTCCCTGTGCCTATCTCTCATTCTAGTGCCTGGACTAGTCCTTGTATCCCTTTTTCTTCATTACACGGGTATCTCTTGAGTCCTGTGCAGGGTGCTGCACATGCAGGGCTGCAGAGAACAAACAGGCCCTGCTCGTGCTGCACAGCAGAAGCTGCAGGGAGCTGGCATGGCCTGCTTCACAGCACAGAAGTGAGGCTGAGGCGTTTACCCTGGTGAGCTTACGTTGTCACGGCCGAGTTTGTTCCCATCTAGCCCATCAGTGCCCTTCAGCTGTTGTCTGACTGACAGGTAGGGTCGAGGACAGCTTCCTGGGGTGAATTCAAGAGTCTGTGGTTGATCTGATTTTGTCCTTTGTGAGAGATGTATATTATATTTTTGATTTCTGATTATTTTCTGATTAGAACTTGGCAGGTAGGGAACATATCAACCAGTGGTTTCATTTTCATCTTCCCATGGTTGTTGTTAACTAGTTGAAGGAGAATAGAAAGCAGGCTATGGAAATGGAAAAGGGCATAGAAGAAAGATAATTTTAAATATTGGAACTTCCCTGTGGATAACTTAGGAGAAACAAGTAAGGTCATTACCTCTGTTGGCTATGATCAGTATGAAAAGGAGGGGTAATTTTAGCTACTATTTCTGACCATACCCACCCACTCATTTGGGGCAAATTATAATTTTTAAATGTTTTCACCATGTGACAGTTTATTAATTAATAGTTACCAGATACTTGGAAGACTGTAGAGGAAGTTATCCTCTTTGTACACATCATTAAAGTATCTACAATAGAAACTAAGACTGGGATGCCCAGATACAAGCTATGTGAAGCATAGCTGCTGTCTGAATCATGACCTTTGAAATACTTGGAATTTGAAGAACAGGATATGTGGTTTATATTGTAACTAATTTTGAAGCAATATGTGACAAAGTATTTTTTCCCATTTGTTTTTTAAACTCTGAGTGTGTTCAAAGTTGAAAGCAAAGGACAAAAGCTTCCTTTGTTCAGGACCTCATATACCAATGTGTCTTTTTGAAATTGCCAGTGTTTTCTAACTTTATTTTTTTTATTGGTTATCAAACATTATTTTGATATTATTTCTATATAAAGTCTTGAAAAGACTGTGGTATAATTTTATTATATTAAGCAAAAACACGTAATTATACAGCTAAACTATACATTTATTTTTATTTGTATATGGTTTGCTACAAATTACAGGATATGGAGACTGAAATCAAGGACAGATGTTGAGTCAAAGCTTTTACTAGAAGGATTTGAAACATGATTAAATAAAATAGCTAAAGCCCCTAGTCAGCTGCATTGTAAGGGGGGAAACAAGAGTACTATATAATAATTGAACCTCAGTTTCAAAACAAATCTTTCCCGGAAGTGGTACCATTTGGCATCAAGAACAATAGTAAGAACTGTATGATTAATATAGATGGATTTTTTTTTATAAAACTAGACCACAAAAGCTAATCTGTTTCAAAGAACCATTCATGTTATAATTCCAAATTTGTAATGTATTCCTTCAAAAGTTTAAGGCAAAAGTCTTTTAAAAACTGGGGCAGGAGGTAATAGTGGTGGTCGTCATGGTTACACTAAAAGGTTTAAAAACTGGAAAACAGGTACAGGCAGATCCTTCTTTGCCTCACGTCTAGACACATTCCTCTGTATCATCCCGTCCTTCCTCTCCTCAGGTGTCTTCATTACAGAGTAGAGGTGTGATGCTGCAGGTTGGTAGCACATCTCTGTAACCCCAGCCACTTGGCAGGAAGGATAAGACAAGGCCAGCCTGGGCTACATAGAATCCTGACTGAAAAATGAATGAATGCAGTTGTGCTTTGCTTTTTAAGGCTGGGGATATCAGTCAGTGGCAGAGTGCTTAGCATGCATGAGACCATAGATTCAATCCCTGATACTGTACCTACATAAAATGAAATGTGCTGCCATACTTCCTATTATGGACTATACTATGGATTCTTAACAGTTTTTGAACATGCATCAAAAGAAACTTTTCTCTTTTCCTGTGCTGTGTTTTGTTTGTTTTGTTTTGTTTCAGATTGACACTCTACACTGCTCAGGGAGGCTTTTGAATTCCTGGGCTAAATGATCCTCCTTCCTCAGACAAGTAGCTATAGGCATGTGCCACCATACCTAGGTGCTTTAGAGCTGTAAAGTGTTGTCTGTTTAACTTACTCAGAACTGTCTTCCCTTGCTTTCTTTGTTCAGTAAAGGAGGAAACAAGATGTGGTTCCTAATTGAAGTCAAGTGTGGAAAATACATCAATGAAAACGGGTAATAAAGTGAAACTCACATGGTAAAGACTTGGTGAATACCACAGTTCATTGGTACTGGCCAGTGGTGGAAGTGAAGCCCTGGCGGTCAGACACATGGATGGTAATTATATACTGAAGTGACAGCAGGTCTGGGCCAACGATGTGAGAAAATAGGTTGTGTGTCGTCCCCCCCTACCCCCAAGAAAGTGTATTAACTGAGGGGGAGAGGAGGACCAGCCTGCTGCCAATTCATAGAGATCGGGGAGGAGAAATGAAAGCAAAAGGTTGGCAAGGAACTAACTGGAGAAATTGGAAACAGGAATGGCAGCATTGTCAAATCCAAGGAAAAGAAGTTTTTAAAAAGTGGGGAGAGAAAAAAGAAAACTCAAAAAACAGATTTTTGAATTTGATATGGAAGAGGTTGTTAGGAATATGATAGGCAGAATATTTCCTAAAGGTACCCACATCCTCTTCTCCAGAATCTGAACATGTCATGTGACATGGCAAGGTGTGTATGTGGGGGGTTAGGTTTGGGGTGAAATTAAAATTGCTAATCAGGTCCATATAATTGTGACATCTTATGGGTGTGCCCAAGTCACCACAGGATATTAAGATGGAAGAAGTTTCAGAACGGTGGGTGAGGTGTGAGAGAGCCTTGGCCAGCCGTTGCTGATCCTGAAGACAGAGGAGGGGCTGTGTCACCTTTCTCATCACGGTGACACACTGACAAAGGGGAACATGGGAAGGGTTGACTCTGGCTCCCATCTGAGAGGTCCAGCCCATGGTGGCACAGGCGTGGGAGGAGAGGGGCCATGAGGCACCTCATCCACACCCAGGAGGCAGAGAAGCTGGGGCCAGAACCAGGAGTGAGGTGATAAGACCTGTGCACTGGAGACCAATTTCCTCCAGCTCGGCTTGGAGACTGCATGGTTTCTGGCCTTGGACAGGCTTGTGATTTCTCCTCTTTGAGTAACAGGCCAGTTGTTACTATAGCAACAAAATGGAAACTTAATAGCCAAGTCCTTGTGTGTCAGATACTGTTGTACTTTTCTATGTATTGCACATGAGGATTAAATTAATTTAATTCTCCTGATTTCCTGGTGTAGACACACTGTTCTACAGATGGAGACCTTAAGGCACCACAGGTCTGTTGGTCCAAGGTCACACCAGGGCAGAGTAGAACAGACATGGGTGAGATCTTTTACAGTTGTGTCAACTATGATGATTTCCCATCCTTTTTGAGAAACTGCAACTGAGAAGTTACAGAACATTTAAATGGCTAGTATAAGAAACATTCCTGTACTTATAGAATCAAACGTTGTTCCCTAACCTAGAGGCTCTTTGCAGTTGGTATCTGCCGGGAAAGAGGAGATCAGTTTTCTCCACACGACAGCAACCACAAGAATAGTTGGCTAACACAAAACAAGACACCATGGTTTTTATGTGCTTTTCGTCAGGATTTGGTTTGGTTTTATTGGTTTTTGTTTGTTTGTTTGTTTTGATTCTCACAGGTTTTGTTTTTGAGAAATAACATGAAGTTGGGTAGGTAAGGAGGTGGGGAGGATCTGGGAAGAGTTGGAGGAGGGGAAAGAATATAATCAGAATGTATAAAAAGATTATAAGTAATTTTTTAAAAGCTGTCAACATTGACCAGTTTGTTTCTCCATTTGTGCGTGTGTATATGGTGCGGTGGGATCATTTGGAAGTCGTAGGCATCACATCTCTTCAATCTTTTTTTTTTAAGCAGTCGGATAAATACTGTGTAGGAATCCTCTGAAATATTTACCTGCACAGGACTCACATTTAAGAGAAGACGAGACAGGATAGTTGATGTGGAGAAGAGTCAAGTTAGATTAAATACCTAATAACTAGTTTTACGTAGGAAACTGCTGAGGTAATTATCGTTTGCCCATTGTTAGATAACCACAGAGGTAACATGCAGAGGGCCCCTTGGAAACCTGTGTGGTTATTCTTTTGCATCTAATGGACATTTGATTGAGTACTCAAACGATTCTCGATTTCGTTTCCCATGCGTGTGCCTGGCCGCATTTTAAGCCAATTCCTAAACCTGGCCATAACGGTGCAAGAGGAAGCGAGGGAGGCGGGACCCGGAAGGAGGAGGTGCTCGCAGGATATGGCCTGTGGCCCTCGCCCGGTGGATGCTGGGAACTGTAGTTCCGCGCAGCCAAGGTATTCCTGAGCAGGGCCCGGGGAGAGCCTGACTGGCTCCCTGAAGCCACTGGGGCGGCTTCGCCGGGACGCACTTCCGCGGCCGCGGAGGGAGACGCCGCGAGAGGCTGCTCCGAGTGGGCGAGCGGGATGCTCGGGCCGTGAGGAGTCGGTAGGTGTGGTCGGGGACGCTCCCGTTTCGGAGTCTTTTGCAAGTAGTTGAGGGTGTTCTGTGAAACGGCGAAGTGGCGGCGAGTCGGCATTTCAGCGTGTGCCCACATGTGCGGATGTGGAAACTGGCTGAGGAGGTATTTGGTAAAGCGTTAAGACATTTTCATTCCTCCAGAGGAGTACGGAAATGTGGGGCCGCCTTGCCGGGGAAGCTGCGGGCTGCGGGCGGGTGGGCGGGGGTGTGAGGCGCGAGCTGCAGGTTGCTATTTTGGAACCAGCCAGCTGATGCGGCTGGTTGTGTAACGACGGCCTGCTGCCGCGGTCCCCACGCTCCGGGCAGGGGTGGGCTCGCGGGAGCGGGCGGCGGGCTCCTCCCATTGGCTGTGCGCAGCCGCCCCTTTCCCGGCTCGGCCGCTCGGGTTCTCCGAGGACGCGGCCCCGGCGGGGGCGGGCGGGGGCGGGCCGGGCAGAGGCGGGGGCGGGCCGGGCAGAGGCGGGGGCGGGCCGGGCGGAGCTGACTCCCTCCACCCACCCACCCCCACCCCCGTGCTCTGGCTGGAAAAGGGCCAGTCTCCACAGCACTGCCACACTAGGTGACCTCACTGGAAAAGGTCACCCAGGGGGCCTAATGGCGTTACTGATTGTAAAGTGAGCCCTTCCGATTGTGAGGCAAGCTTGCTTGGTAACAGTTCAGGAATCATAGATGGGAAGTGGGGAACCTTGACGGAAGTCAGCACACGGGCCACCTCCTGCATAATTACTGTAATGGGACCAGTGATAAACGCCTCAATCCAGGAAGCTCGCAGGCGTTTATGAGTTTTCACTCATCCTACCTGTTTGAGTTAAATAGTATTTAAAGAGGAAGTCACTCCTGTTTAGAGATAGGAAAACATCCTGAATTGGCAGGTTGAGCCAAGGGTGATAGCATATGGCATAAACTAAAAAGAACATTCTGGTAGCAAATTTTAGGGTGAACAACGTAGATCAATTTTGTCTGGTTTTATTGTGAGTACTGTTTTTAAAAACATTTTAGAAAACAATGCATTTTTTAAAATTTCAAGACAACTGTATAGTGTGTTCATCGTTCTTGTTATTTCATGATAGCCATGAATTGGATCCTGAAAAAAATAAATCCATTAATTTTTTTCATAGATTTCTAACCCAGTAAAGTGATTTTTGTTTTTAGCCTTAATTATCCTGAACTTTCGAATCACAAAGTAAGAGTTATTTTTCTTTGGAGGCTCACATCTAACAGTGAATGTAAGGATAGATGGCCAGTGTATTTGTGTTTTTGTTTGCTTGTCAGTGGTGCTAGTGATTGAACCCGGGACCTTCTACATGATGGGCGAGCATTCTAGCACTGAGCTACACTTCCGACCTTACACTCTCTTTGAAGAACTTACTGCCTGCCTCTTTTGATGTACCATTTTATTAAGTTTAGATGATTACTAATTTTTTTCTGCTTCTGTATGAATTAAAATAGAGTTTTCAGAGAAGCACTGTAGTGACTTGGAGCACTTCCTGTTTCCGTAGGTCCAGATTTTTCTCTTCTTTGTGTGCAGCTGTTTCATCTAAGTTTGATAAGCTGATTTTGGAGTATCAGGTACACTAAAGGGTAAGTGTGTCCTTGGCTTGTAGAATGTTTCCCTTTCTTCTGCTGTCTCGGTCAGGAGCAGTGCTTTTCTTCTTCAACAAAATAACAGCGTAGAACTCTTGTGGGACAGTGACTAATGATTGCGGTTTCCATGAAAACCCAACTTATAGATAGAAGGGATGGCAGATATTAACAGCAAGAATTGATTTAGTGGCTATGAGACATATGTTCTTTTGAAGTGATTCCTTGGAATTGTCCCTGAAAAAATTATAATGGGTTTGTGAGTTCCTAAAGCTCTTAGCCACTGTTTCTGCATCAGCCTTCTTTGAACTCTCTTCAAAGCCAGAGGAAATATCATTTAAAATATCTTTTGTTCAAAATGATATCATGGATAGCATTTGTGTACCAAATGTTCTCCCCTGAAAGTCATTCTGGCACAGGTGACAGATGTGAAGTGGCCGTCCTGGAACAGAGCATTTGATTTGGTCTAACCACTCCAGAACTAAAATTCTGTCATCATTGCCAGATAAGTGTTTCTGTTTTTGTTTTTCATCTTTCAAAAGTAGAGAGACCTTTGGCCACTAAGGAGCAGAAAACAAGCACTCAATCTAGAAACAGCCTGAGTGCTTCCGAGAACAGGATGTGGTGACTTATCCCAAATGAAATGAGTGGAACTTACACTAAAGCAGATTTATAATTTTCTCTGTATCCCAGCTAGATACGTATGGACAGCTATGTATTTATTCCTTCTCAGCAAGTTCCTCCTGTGTGCCAGTAGTAAACACACTGCACAAAGCGAGGATCTCTGGCCCGAGATCAGTCTGTTGGGAAAGAACAGTATGTAAACAAGGAAATGTAAGCATTCGCACTGCTACCGAAGAAAAAGTAAAACAGTGCTGTTCACATCATGCAGCCAAGGATGGGGGAAGGCTGTTGACAGAAAGGAGGAGGGTTAGGTAGGTCTCCCCAGCAAGGTGACTAGATACCAGTTAATGAAGAACAAGGTAGGACTCAGAAAGTTGTTAGAGGGTTGGAGAGCTGGCTTAGCAGTTTAGAGAACGTGCTGCTCTTGCAGAGGGCCTGGTTTGGTTCCCAGCACCCACGTGCCAGCTCACAACCATCTGTAACTCAAGTTTCAGAGGATCCGACACTCTTCTGGCCTTCTCAGACACGGTGTGCATGTGGGCATAGACATACGTGCAGGCAAAGCATTCATACACATAAACTGAAAATAAATCGTAGAAAGAAGTTTGGAGGGTTGCCGTGTGGCCAAGCTCTTAATTAAATTAAGAAGTGGAGGATTTGGAAAGTTAAGCGGAAACCGTGATTACACATACTGTGAGGTGTGCAAGGTGAGTGATTACACAGACAGGTGTGCAAGGTGAGAGTGATTACACAGACAGTGAGGTGTGCAAGGTGAGAGTGATTACACAGTGAGGTGTGCAAGGTGAGAGTGATTACACGGACAGTGAGGTGTGCAAGGTGAGAGTGATTACAGACAGTGAGGTGTGCAAGGTGAGAATGATTACAGACAGTGAGGTGTGCAAGGTGAGAATGATTACACAGATAGTGAGGTGTGCAAGGTGAGAATGATTACACAGACAGTGAGGTGTGCAAGGTGAGAATGATTACACAGACAGTGAGGTGTGCAAGGTGAGAATGATTACACAGACAGTGAGGTGTGCAAGGTGAGAATGATTACACCGACAGTGAGGTGTGCAAGGTGAGAGTGATTACACAGAATGAGGTGTGCAAGGTGAGAGTGATTACAGACAGTGAGGTGTGCAAGGTGAGTGATTACAGACAGTGAGGTGTGCAAGGTGAGAGTCATTACAGACAGTGAGGTGTGCAAGGTGAGAGTGATTACACAGACAGTGAGGTGTGCAAGGTGAGAGTGATTACACATACAGTGAGGTGTGCAAGGTGAGAGTGATTACAGACAGTGAGGTGTGCAAGGTGAGAGTGATTACACAGGTGTGCAAGGTGAGAGTGATTACACAGACAGTGAGGTGTGCAAGGTGAGAGTGATTACACAGAGTGAGGTGTGCAAGGTGAGAGATTACACAGTGAGGTGTGCAAGGTGAGAGTGATTACACGGACAGGTGTGCAAGGTGAGAGTGATTACAGACAGGTGTGCAAGGTGAGAGTGATTACAGAGACAGTGAGGTGTGCAAGGTGAGAGTGATTACACCGACAGGGAGGTGTGCAAGGTGAGAGTGATTACAGAGACAGTGAGGTGTGCAAGGTGAGAGTGATTACAGACAGTGAGGTGTGCAAGGTGAGAGTGATTACAGAGACAGGTGTGCAAGGTGAGAGTGATTACAGACAGTGAGGTGTGCAAGGTGAGAGTGATTAGACAGGTGTGCAAGGTGAGAGTGATTACAGACAGTGAGGTGTGCAAGGTGAGAGTGATTACACAGACAGTGAGGTGTGCAAGGTGAGAGTGATTACACAGACAGTGAGGTGTGCAAGGTGAGAGTGATTACACAGACAGTGAGGTGTGCAAGGTGAGAGTGTTTACACAGTGAGGTGTGCAAGGTGAGAGTGATTACACGGACAGGTGTGCAAGGTGAGAGTGATTACACAGTGAGGTGTGCAAGGTGAGAGTGATTACACAGAGTGAGGTGTACAAGGTGAGAGTGATTACACAGTGAGGTGTGCAAGGTGAGAGTGATTACACAGTGAGGTGTGCAAGGTGAGAGCACGTAAAGGGCATAAAGAAGCTGCGACTGCATACAAGCTCGACGGCACACGCTGTGAGGAGGTTTGAGGCTGAGAGTCTGTTGTTCAGGAAATGGGATCTCAGAAAATATTCTGGTGTAGAGCTGGTTGACAAAGCACAAGAGTAGAAGAAGCCTTTTTACCCTCTCAAGTCTGAACAAGTCCTAGTCGGGAAGACAGCAGTTTGACAACTAAATACATCCTTTCCCCATCACCCCACAAAATGTTATCTCCGAGTGGAATGAGACATCAAATTACAGATATGTAGAGTTAATGACGGGATAAAAAGTGAAATGACCAAAGGAAGCTGTAAGGTGCTAAACATTAATTTCAGCACTGGGGTTGAACCTGGAGGTTTGAGATTACTAATGTTCTCCTTCTGAAGCACATTTCATGGTGTCTTTGTTGACTGTACGAAACTGCTAGTCCTTGTGTATCATCATAGCAGATTCAGAGAACTGATGCAGAACTTACATTAACTTGAAGCACGGTGTAGTTAAATACACTTAGTACTGAAATAAATGTTAGTCTGCCCATGTTCATTAATATTGTCTGTCTGTAGGCTAAGGATTACAGGAAAGTATTAATAATAAAGCTGTATATACTGATACTCTTCCCTATTGCCTTTGGGTTGCAGGAATCAGTGGTACAGGACACTGTTTGGAGAGATCCTAATTACTTTAAAATTGTAAGTATTTGTTCCCATCTCTAAAAGCAAGAATGCAGCTGTGATTGAGTTAAGAGTTTGAGAGGATTAGCTGAAGGAGTCTTGAAGCTTTAAAAGAAAAAGAATAACCTTGTAATTGCTCAGTCTTTAACCCAGAGCAATA